>NC_041389.1:243165620-243217126 GCF_002162155.2 Triticum dicoccoides
GATGCTCTTAAGTCTCATGATAGGAGCGTTGCGCTCAGCCCATACACGCACCACTGCCACGCCGGCTGGCTGCCACGTCGCCACCACGCAGCCCTGCCTCCTCCCCTGCCACGCGTCCCGTTTTGGCCGCTGACGACACTCCTCCACGCACAGCTCCGCCTCCCGTGTTCCACCTCCTCTCCTGCCCTGCCACGTGCAGCTCCTCCCCCCTCCGTGCAACGAAGGTATTTGATGATTTTAATGACCCAATATTTTTTCATGTTTGAATGGAATTTTTATCACAATATTTGTGCTCATATTTTTTGACATCGTGTTTATTTACAATGAACGCTCTTGCTCAATTTTTTTCGAGGACTCATCCTCAGACGAGGACGAAGAAATCAAATTGGTAGCAACTTTGTATGCAGACACGATGACAAAAGAGAAGCGGAAGTGGGGATGTTCCATGTCTGGGCATCTTGTGCTCCGTCAGAACAGGCAAGCTAGTAACCAAAAGCCGTTGGATGACTATTTTGGTGAGAATCTGGTACATGGTTTAAAAAAATTAGGAGAAGATTATGAATGTCAGTTGGTTTGTTCTTGCACATTGCTTGTGCCATGGAAGATCATTGCTTGTTCTTTACACAAAGAAGATATGCAGCTGGTCAACAAGGTCACAGTAGTTTGGAAAAGATTTACGTTGTCGTTTGAGTTCTTGCATATGGTTGTCCAGCCGATTCTATTGACTGGATTGGAATGCCAAATAGTACTTTAATGATCTGTTTGAAAAACATTGTGAGGTCCGTCATTGAGATATTTAGAGAAGAATATCTCCCAGCTCCAAATGATGAGGACATTGTAAGACTTTCTTAGATGGGTGCATCGAAAGGCTTTCCTTTCATGCTTGGAAGCATTGAATCCATGCACTAGAAGTGGAACCCTTGTCCTAATGTATGGACAATTCAAAGGAAAAGGTAAAGATACAACTATAATTCTTGAAGTTGTGATAACACATGACCTCTCAATTTGGCATTCATATTTTGGTTTGACAGGATCTAATAATGATCTGAATGTTTTGCAAAGATAGCATTTGTTTGCAAGGCTTTCTGTTGGAGAGGCACCTCAAGTGAATTTAGAAATCAATAGGCGTCAATGACATGGGCTACTATCTTGCTGATGACATATATCATGCATGGTTAACTTTTGTGAAGACAATATCCACCCTCAAAGTAACAAGCATATTCACTTTGCTAGGACAAGAAGCATGTAGAAAGGATGTCGAATGGGCAATTGGGGTTTTCGAAGCTCGTTTCACCATTGTTCATGGTCATTAATGCTTTTGGGATCAAAAGGACTTGTGGCGCATCATGACTGTGTCGTCATATTGCATACATGATCATAGAGGACTAGAGGGAACAACCGCCTGATTATCGCTATGAGAATGAGGGAAACAAAGTTTACATACCACTAGTTCAGCCACAAAGGGATGAACGATGACCGCATGAATTTTTTGAGATACATCAACTGATCGAAAACCACGCTGGTCATGAACAACCCCATGATGATCTAGTTGAGCATTTGTGGGTTCTTCAACGTCAATAAAATGTATATTTTGTTCTATCTGTAATGATTTGGACCATCCATTGTGTTTAAATTCGAACCGGTTTTCATATATTGTGGATTTGAAATTATTATCAAGTATGAATGTTCGATATAACATGGTTTGAATTTTTATGATGATATTACACGCATGTACGTGTGATTTGTACGGTTCTTTAAGGGGAAAATAAAAAAAAGATTTTATGGGGAAGAAGTTTACGAGAACTGAGAAAAGTAGGTCTCGGTCTCTCAGACAACTTCCCTTAAATTTTACGGTCATCCTGTAAAACTACTTTTACGGGAAGATTTTTAGTAGAGCTATTGGGGTTGCTATAAGTACTGGTGCAGTAATTGCCAACAGTTTGATCGAGCGCATCATTGTTCTTCCCCACTCTTATGCTCCCGCACGCTGAAAATTTCCCCTTTTTCCCAACAAAGGGTAATACATTAATATTAAGAGGATACTAATATATTTGGCATCTACAACAACACAATATAAAGACCAAGTCAAAATATCGACAATGCATATAGCCAAAAAGACTAAAAAATAAAATAAAATAAAGAGAGCCGGCGGGGCAAACAACTAGCAGCACATAAGCAGCAATACCATCCATCATCCTTGATAGCACTTGAACTACTAGAAATGGTTCTCCAAAGCAACTCGCTGCAGGATGGAAACTGTCGAGGGACATTTATTTGATCCTAACAACGGTACAATAGGGAGTATGTGGAATTTGTAGTCAAGGGGATGTCACGTCAGAGACAAGAGGGTCTTGGACATAGATCACACAAACACACAATGTACCTAGGTTCAGGCCCCGATGTGGGTAAAACCATAAAAGCCCTACTTTCTGCCTTAGGCTTTTCCTGTATGTAACTAGAGAGTGCAGAGGTTATAATGTTGAGGGGAGGATCTCGATGAGATAGAGTATCTCGACGAGATGAGATGGCGGATAT
Source organism: Triticum dicoccoides (assembly GCF_002162155.2). Classification (NCBI taxonomy): domain Eukaryota; kingdom Viridiplantae; phylum Streptophyta; class Magnoliopsida; order Poales; family Poaceae; genus Triticum; species Triticum dicoccoides. Next base: position 243,168,156 of record NC_041389.1, read on the forward strand.
TTGGGTGATAAGCGTCGATTCCTTTCTAGGTGGTCCAGACTACAATGGAGCGGGAGAAGCCCCCCCCCTCTATAATGCCCCCAGTGCCCCTTATGTAGCACAACATATTGAAGGCTCCAATGACGATGCATGGGCATGCAAGCTCTGGAGTCTAGCCCTTACATCGGTCACAAAGGGTATAGGGATCCTTCTTCCTTATTTGTAGAGTCGTTCCTTCTTTCATTATGTCATATGACGGTTGACAGTACACTATATTGGGGTGGCCCATTGGTCGGGAAGCCCGCCACTAGGCTGGCCTCAGGGCCCGGAAGTCCTAGCTATAGACTAGGCTCTTCTATCGCCATAAGGCTCAACTTCTAAATAAGACATCATCTTGGCGTGCAAGTCAAGACCCTCTCGAGGCTTGGTTAGTTCGAGAACCTGTAAACCCTAGCTCTCATCCCATTTATAAGGAGAGGCTCAGGGTAGATCGAGGGCATCTGTTTGGTAGCTCATACCTCAGTAGCAATTACCACCTCCAATCTCTACCCCCGTCACATGAGGCGTTTCCACCATTAGTCAAAAGCAAAGCAAGAGTAGGGTATTATCTCAACAACGAGGCCCCAAACTTGGTTAGAACCCCATGTGTGGTCCCTTTGGTACTTCCAGTCATGCTATACACCATACTGAGGGCAATAATGGTTTTTTGTATCATTTTTGTGCACCAGTAAAGGGTTGCGCTGGTCCAAGACCGACTCTAGATAGGATCTATGGTCAAATTTATCTTAAACTCTCTCACGTTCATCGTGAATGGGCTAGAGCCTGCGACCTTCGACTCTGCGTCCCATCGCTTCATCGGGCAACAAGTGTGGCTTCCATGCACTACTGCAGGATGCTGCTAACGCGACACTACAATCAGAGACCCTTCGACGAAACTGTGTGTGATGCAATAATTGCAAATGGTGATCTAAAAAAAACCGTCAAAAAAGATGCAAAACATTTGCGATGGCGGATACGTCAAACACGGTTTGGATTTTAGTTGCGTGTGCGATGCTGGGCATACGGTTCAGTACAATGAACTATTTGTGATGAGGCGGAACAACAGAAACAGGCAACCAGATGAAGGTGTGTGCAATATACGACATACAGTTCATTCGGATGAACTGTTTGTGATTAGGCAGAATAAAAGAAACGGTAAGCCAGATCAAGGTGTGTGCGATAGAGGGCAAACAGTTCACTCGGATGAACTGTTTGCGTTGACCCCAGAGAACAGAAACGGTTCAATTTAACAAGATGTGTGTGATACGTGACAAACATGTCTATAATCAGAAATGTATGTGAAGACCGATAATAATACAGACAGTTGCTGCTAATGAGACGTCGTGTGTGTTGGGTGATGAGATTGCACACACACACACACACACACACACACACACACACACACACTTATAAGTACATGGTTGCATAACCAAATTAAACATCCAATTAACTACACACATGACATTTGCATACACCAAAGTAAACTATTACATACATAATTACATAGGTGGCTACTACACACATGACATTTCCACACACCAAAGTAAACTATATATTACATGCACAATTAACTAGGATAAACGATCATCTGATCTTGTGACGCTTGCCGCTACTACACTACTTGTGGCTTGATCCGGCCTCGTCGATTTTGGTAACGAGGCACTTCCTCATGTCAACGATCGGCCTGTGCATCTCGTAGCATGTGTACACGCTCTTGGCCGTGAACTTGAGGTGAGGTTCATCTAGTTGCCGCGTCCAGACCGCGTCTAGGGATTTGTTCTCTTGGCATCCTGCTTCATCTTTTTGTAGTAGTGGTCAATGATGGCCGAGGCGAGTTCAACCAGGGAGTCCTTCTTCGTGCTACCCCAGACCCTGTAGTGGTCCCATATCTCGACAAGGTTCTTGCAGGACAAGCCCGTAACCATGAGCGCCTTTACATCGTTGCAGGTTTCCACCGTAGCGAACTTGTAGTCATTGTTGTTGACAAACCTGGCAAAACGGTCGCAAGGCTCTGTGGCCATGCAGTAGTGGAAGATGAGGACATGATGGCGCACACACAACTGGGCGACGGCAACCTTCTGATCTTTGTCGGGATGACCGCCGATGTACTGGATGTCAATGCCGACCACCTTCTACTTGTCTCAAGCAAGCAACTACTGCTCGGTGTTGATGTAGTCCTCCACTATGGTCGGGTCGATGGTGTACACAACTGAGAGACCTGTCTCCCTCGTGTGGGTCTCCACTTTATGCTCGCCGAACTCCATTGGAGCACCGCTAGATATCCTCTCTGTATGTGTCGTTGTGGGTGTGCTTGTTGTGTTGTGGGGCAAGATTGAAAGGTTGAAGAGACTAAGGTTATAATGACCGCGGGAATTAATGGGGAAGCCAGATGGCTTGGAATACCGCACCCCCGGATGGCAGTTCTAATTTGCAGCACGTAACTCCATAGTTGTCAGGACCCCGACTCGATGCCACATCGATCTAGCATGTAACACATCATATCACTTTGCGGCCCCACGCACGGTATTCCCACGGGTGCCACCTTACCTGGCCCGGGACCGTTTGCGCCTTTTGGCTCACGTATATGATAGTGCCGCTAGCATCCATATGACAAAGAACCCGGGCTGACATGGCTAGTCGTAAACCCAAAGTGGCACAGACTTACAGGGACAGGCATCCATGACCCAGCATCGAACGTGTCGGTCATCAACGAGTGAATCCGGGCTGTAGCACTGGGCTAGCAGGACTCCGGTAAACCGGGCTGTAGCGGGCTAATAGGACTCCGGTATCCATCGCATGACATTTCCCTGAAGGGACAGACACAGGAACGAAGAAGGACACATGCCGGCCAGCCTAAGTGTTCCGGAGCAGTAGCAAGCTACCAAGGCTCAGTGAAAACACTAGGAGACATTTCCCGGTAAGAGAGGCTACTAAGGATAAACAACTAGATAGTCAGATCCCACACATACCAAGCATTTCAATCATACACACAATATGCTCGATATGTGCAAATACAACAAGGCATCACAACATGACTCTACGACACAAGTACTTTATTTAAAGGCTCAGAGAGCCATACATATCATATACACAAGTATGGGTCACACGACCCAGCATTCAAGTCATACAGACATACAAGCCAACAACGGAAGTAACTTGTCTGAGTACAGACAACTAGTAAAATAAAAGAGGCTTGGGGAAGCCTGGCTATACTACATGGTCCTTCACAAGCTCAGGATCACCACCTGGGCCTCAGTCTACTCAGCGATGTCAACGTCTACGAAGAACCCATCAGAAGGGGTTGCAGTGTCTTCTGAAAATGTAAATTAAAGCAACATGAGTACAAAGGTACTCAGCAAGACTTACATCAAATCCTACATACATGCACATTATCAAGAAGGGTTGGTGGGGTTATTGCAGCAAGCCAGCTTTGACTCTTGGCTAAGCTATCCTACGAGACACCAACTTGAAATGGTTTTGCGCACACGAGTCCACTACACACCAACTCAATACACCACCGAGGATCCACCTTCGTCATCCTACGGAAGAGCCATCCTCGGCACTCACGCTTATCTTGAGATTTTTAGTAGTATCCATTTACTTGTCTATGAACTGTATAGGCAACCAAGTAGTCCTTTACCGCGGACGCGGCTATTTGAATAGATAATGTTAACCCTGCAGGGGTGTACTTCTTCATACATGTTTCCACCACTTAGCGTCTGCAAACGACATGTGCTCGGCAGACTTCAAGCGAAAACCAACGTGGGTGTAGACCACGACCTACCTAAACACCTAAGTCTCTAGTCCAGATTTATCGCCTATTCAGGTTCCATCCGCAGGGAGTCCGGCCGAGGTTTCCACATACGGCCCCGAACGATGTGTATAGGGTTCCGAGACACCTAACGGGTGCCCTGCATACCCGGCCACGTACCTACCGCATCACAGCCCACCCCGCGGGTCAGCGCTGCCCACGGCCTCCAGTAAGCTACAAACACCAGAAACTACTTGCAACTCCTGGACAGAGGACTAGGGTGAATAAGAAGTCGAGCGGGGTCATATTTCAGGGCCCAATGCATGGTAGTAGCTGAATCTTAAATCACACATACAAATCTCAGTGCTTAAGGTCGGCTTCAATGAAACAACCCACCATGTACTCCTACATGGCCTCTCATCGATACCTTTACCAAATCGTGTTCAACACATCACTCTCATTACCGGCATGATCATTTCACTCTAGCCCATCACCCAGATGAACCAAACCTGACACGACTCTAAGCATAGCAGGCATAGCAAGGTAGGAACAACACATACATATGGCTCAATCAACTCCTACACATGCTAGTGGGTTTCATCTAGTTACTGTGGCAATGACAGGTCATGCAGAGGAAATGGGTTCAACTACCATAGCACACAGCAGTTTGAAACGCGTTGTCTTAATGCAGTAAAGAGAGCAGAAGCGAGAACATGGGATTGTATCGATATGATCAAATGGTTGGTTGCTTGCCTGATGGGTCGATGCACTGATATTGTTCTTCGTTAGGGTAATCGTGGTACTCCTTGGAGGCAGAACCTGCCGCAAAGAGCACCGATACACAAACATCACCAAACAATATGCAACAATATGATGCATGCATGAGACATGGCAAAATGAGTGTATTGGGCTAATGCAACTAAGACCAGATGGGTTTGAACCATTTTGAATCAAAGATTCAAGTTTCAAACTCATAAATGGCCCTTTTAAGTGCTTTATCTTGTTCTGCACTAAACATCAGGTTAGCTTGCTTAAACATGCATGAAACCAGTACATATGGATAGATTGGATTTGTCTGATCATTTTTCATATATAAAACTTTGCATTTGAAGTTACAGATTAATTTCTATGATTTTTTAAAGTTTGTGGTATTTACTGGAATTTCCTGTATAAAAATAATTCCAGTAAATAAATTACTGCGTCAGCATTACGTCAGGATGACGTCAGTGGTCAACGGAACAGTCCAGGTCAACCCTGACTAGTGGGTCCCGTGTGTCAGTGTAATTAGTTTAACTAAATATTAATTAAAATTAATCTTAATTAGTTAACAGGGCTAGGCCCCACCTGTCATTGACCCAGGGGGTCAAACTGGGCCCACCCGTGGTCAAATGAGGGGTCAGCGGGGTCAACTCGCCGGCGTTTAGCGGCCGGCGAGGCCGAACGCGGCGGCGAGAGTGGTTTTGTGCATTCCGGCGACCAAAAGAGCCGCGGAGGGCATTTACGTGTACCTGGGAGCAAGCCGCAGCTCTTGGTGGTGTTGGTTGAGCTCGGGGTGGCCGGAAATGGCGCCGGCGACGACCTTGGTGGTCGCCGGAGTTCGGTTGATGATGAACCTGAAGCTACGGAGCACGGCGAGGCTCGTGGTGAGGTGCTACGGGTTCCTATGAGTGCGGTGAGTGCGTTGGACATGGTGGTGTGGCCAGTGGGTGGCCGGAGTCACGTCGGCGACGAGCTCCGTGGCGGCGCGTGCGGTTAAGCTACGTGCAGTCGCTATGGGGCTCGGAAGCGAGAAAGGAAAGGGGGGAGAGGTAGCTGGGCTCACGGCGATCTCGAGGAACCAGACGGCGCGGTCGGGGACGAGCTGGTGCGGTGGTGACGGCGAAGGGGATCTCCGGCGATGGCGGAGTCGGGCGAGGTCGGTGCAGAGGCCTCGGGGCAAGAGAGCGCTCAGGGCTCGGCTAGCTCGAAGAAGAGGAGGGCAGCGGAGCTCCTGGACACGACGGCACGGCGCAAGGACGACGGAGAGCACGACTACGGCGACGGTGCGGCTACGGCGGCGTCGGCCATGGCGTGGGAGAGCGAGGGAGAGAGGCAGGGGGGAAATGGAAGTGTCCACGGGGTTCGGGGCGCGACGTGGAGCTCATACCGGTCAGCAGAGAGGCGAGGGGAGGAAGCAAGGCGGCGGGCAGCTGCGTGGCGCGTGCTGGTGCCGCCGTCGAGCACCTGCCTGCCTGCCTGGCGAAGGCAAGCAGCTCGCTGGAGCGGCTGCTGGGCTGGGCCGGCTAGGTGGGCTGGCTAGTTGGGCTGCCAGGTTAGTTCCCTCTCTCTCTCTCTCTTTATTTATCTTTTTTTATTTATTCTGTAACTTTTTGGACTTACTAAAAATACCTAAACAACTCCAAAATTCACCAAACTGCTCATGGCCATTAACTGGAGTATATCCAGCATGGAACATTTTAGTTTGGGATTATTTGAGCATTTAAAATAATTTATATAATTTAAATGCCCAAACTCAAATACTTATGATTTAATTCAAAGACCTTAGGATGACCTAGAAAATTGTGCACCACTTTTGGCAGAGGTTCTGAACCAAGGCAAAAATGATGGACATTTTAGAAGGGCATTTCAGGTTCATTGAAAATAATTTTAGTAAACCCTAGTTGGTTTCAGAGGGGGCTGGGGGTTCTGTCATCCCCATTTCAAGTTTCTGTTGAGAAAAATAGACATGATGCAACACTCTAATGCATGAACTAGCTAGGGTGTGACAACTCACCCCCACTCAAAAGAATCTCGTCCCGAGATTTAGGTTCCTCTGGAAAGAAGGCGGGGTACTCAAGTCGAAGACGATCCTCCCTTTCCCAAGATGCTTCCTTCTCAGAATGGTACGACCATTGAACCTTGAGAAACTTGATATTATGATGTCGAGTGGTACGCTCGGCTTGATCAAGGATACGAACGGGGTACTCTCGATACGTGAGGTTATCTTGAAGATCAAGCGTTTCGCGGTCCACTCCACGGATAGGATCCGAGAAGCAACGCCTGAGTTGAGAAACATGGAAGACATCGTGGACTCTGGAGAGATGCGGAGGTAGTTCCAATTGGTAGGCAACTTCTCCTCGTTTAGCGAGAATGCGAAAGGGTCCAATGTAGCGAGGAGCCAATTTGCCTTTGATACCAAAACGATGGGTTCCCTTCAGAGGAGTAACCCGAAGGTAAGCCTTCTCGTTAACCTCAAAAGTCATAGCCTTATGTTTTCGGTCATATTGACTCTTTTGAGGAGATTGGGCTGTTTTCAACTTTTCACGAACAATGCGAACTTGCTCTTCTGCTTCCTGGATCATATCCGAGCCAAAGAATTGTCTTTCCCCGGTTTCTGACCAGTTAAGGGGTGTTCGACACCTTCGTCCATAGAGAACTTCAAAAGGGGCTTTACCCAAGCTAGATTGATAGTTGTTGTTATAAGAAAATTCAGCAAATGGAAGGCATTTCTCCCAATCCATTCCGAATGAGATAACAGAAGCTCGAAGCATGTCTTCTAGAATCTGGTTGACATGTTCTACTTGACCACTTGATTGAGGGTGAAAAGCAGTGCTAAAGGAAAGGCGGGTTCCCATAGCATTTTGGAAACTTTCCCAAAATCGAGAGGTGAAGAGACTTCCTCGATCCGAGTTAATTTCCAGTGGAACACCGTGGCGGGATACTATTCGGGAGATATACAAGTCTGCTAGCTGACTAGCGGTTATACTCTCGCGAACAGGCAAGAAATGGGCCACTTTGGAAAGACGATCGACAACGACGAAGATAGCGTTATTCCCTCTCTTGGTCCTGGGAAAACCGGTGATGAAATCTGTCACGACCGGTTTTCCAATAAAAATATTTATTGAGAAACCAATCTTTTGAGTCCAGTATGAGAGAAATCCTCCTCACTGGTAGACAATTTCTTGATACAATAAGCCAGTAGCATAAAATATATTACAGGGTCGAACTGCGGTTGCTCAACCAAATTATTACAAGCACGCCAATAATTATACATAATGGAGGACATGACACAGTGGTGTGGAGACATACTACTGACTCGAGGATAGGGCGGTGGTGGAAAATCACAGCGGGGAGAGAAATACAGGACTCTAAGTCTATCATCTCATCGAGCGTCGAGGTGAGGCTCGATGAATTTATTTGGTAGAGGAAGCGGATATAAAACAATGACCAAATCCAGGGTCGCACGAGACTGACTGGGACTCCTCTAAGTGTCGGACTCGCTATCGAACTCTTCATCCATGAAATCGCCTTCGTCAGCATCTGGCCAAATCAACAAGCCAGTGAGTACTTTGAAAGTACTCGCAAGACAGTTCGGACGTAAGATATAACAAATGCATGCATGGATGCGTCATGAATAAATTCACCAATCTACATTCAAAATTTATCATATCAAGGTCAGTAAAAGGGAAGCGGCGGTAGTCCGCCTGAAATCCTAACAGAACATAAATAATTTCCGATCGGGTGTCTGAAGCGACGCCCTGAAAGGTGAACAAATAAATATAAAGAAAAAGATGCCACAGTCGGGCGTCTTAGCGACACCACATAAAGGGCTTAAAAAGAAATACCTCAGTCGGACGTCGGGGCGACGTCACAGAAAGGGCTTGAAAAGAAATGCCACAGTCGGACGTCGGGGCGACATCACAGAAAGGGCTTGAAAAGAAATGCCACAGTCGGACGTCGGGGCGACATCACAGAAAGGGCTTGAAAAGAAATGCCACAGTCGGACGTCAGGGCGACATCACAGAAGGGGCCTTTATGGACAGGTAAATAATAATCATAATAAACTTTTAATTCATAAGAATAAATGGGTTAGTCCATCCACAGGAATACCATCTAACCGGAATTAGCACTCATGCGAAACACCGGAGTCTCTGTCATCAACACTGTCATTGTTAGGACAAGATAATACGAAAATGGACATGGAATAGATGATTTGGAGGGATATATGACTCTGCAGAGTTTGTACAAAATTATTCCCACAGCCAACGGATTTCCGTAGTCACGAAGGACTAGTTCCGTTTACGGTATTTCGGAAGAAAACACAGCTAACCAGTACACACCCATCATACCTCTCGATGCTAGGAATCACCCTAGACATCGTCCAAGAAAAACTTTTGAGACGGGGAGATCACAATCTCGAATAGCATGGGATCAAATTTATATACGCGCGCTCTAATGGGTGCCTCCCTCTCGGTCCCAACCGGAAACACCCATGCCCCCTGACCGGATGACTGGCTTTAATCCAGGGCCATGGAACCATCATCACGGCCTCTCCTTTTGGTGTGTACCAGAAAAGTGGTTTGCAACTTACTAAACCATATTCCTTGCGGAAAACATGTGGTAGTACAGGAAAGGAAATGAAAGGAACTGGACTGATACGGTTTGACACTGAAGTCACATAGTCCGGCATGAGACTGGCATGCTACAACACTGCCATCTCACCCATCCTCATGCCAACACATGGCCATTTATACTCACATCCATCCACTTATGGATCATCGAACTCACTTACCTCATTGTCGCATAAAATGACATTCATCGATATGCTTATCAACATGCCATGAAACTAACTAAATGCAAAACATGCCAAGACACTCATCATATCAAAAGTTCAAACATGCTTGCCTGGTTCAGAGTAGTCGGAGCCTAGCTCGGTGAAGTTCACGGCTCCGTCACCTCCTTCGGTATCTATGGTATAAAGAAAATATATGCGCTATTGTGAATACCAAGGAGTGCACAGAAAGTATACCAAATATTTTCCAAATAAATCTGATAAAAACTAGACAAAATTTTAAAGAGAACAGAAAAAGAATCAACCAAAAATACCTTTCTGTTTAAAAGTTATAAAGGTTTTTGTCCAGGGACTCATCTGTAATGAAACAGAAGTTTTCTAGGGGCTAGTATATAAAAACAGAAAACGCTTCGGTAGCGACTACGCCAGCCCAGAGGAAAGACGTATGTGCCCGAAGGCGCTTCCAGAAAATGGTTCGATAGAAAAGGGCAGAGAGGCTGACGGTGGAGTCCCACTCGTCAGGTTCAAATGTTCAAACGGGGCGGCAGAGTTCGCCGGTGCCCGAGAGCCGCGGTGGTCGCCGGCGGCGATCCACGGCGAGGCAGAGAGATCGGAGGGTACCTCCGTGTTCAGGGCACCCTTCCGCGTCGGTTGATGGTGGTGGAGGCGGTCGGCGAGCACCACGTCGACGGCGAGCTTTGCTCCGGCGGACGGCGGCTCGGGTGGTCGAGGGGCTTGTCGGTGAGGGCTGCAAGGGTTAAATTGAAGAGGGGGTTAGGCTCCTGGTAGCTAGAGAGGGTAACGGACGGGGTTTGGGCGCCGGAGATGGCCTCACCGGAGTGAATTGAGGTGGAGGCCGAGGCGGATCGGGGCGGCCGGAGCTGGGGGAGGAGACCTCCTCGAGGTCCTCCGAGTGGCCTGGCGTGGCGCTGGTGCGGAGTGGGGATGAGGCGTGCACGAGGTTGAGCTCGGGGGCCCTTTTTATAGGCGGCCCGAGGCGGTTGCCGTGAACAAGGTCTCCGGCGAGCGATTACGGCGGCGCAGTGCTCGGTCGGGGGTGATTAGGGAGTCGAGCGCCGTCGTGGGAGTCTACTGGGTCCGTTTTGGTGCTAATCGAGCTGGAGATTGGTGCTTAGGAGGGAGTTCGACAGAAAGGGGCGGCGCGGGCCCGTTGGCGGTAGGGAGCGCGTCTTGTGCTTGCCGGTCGCGGTGGCGGTGCACGGGCGTGCGCTGGCGTGCATGAGGCCACGCGGAGAGCCAGGGAGCGATGGGCGGCGCGGAACGGCATTGAGCCGCCGTTCTTGCCCCCTGACGGCTGTAACGGGGTCTCGGCCGCCGCAAGACACGCCGGCGCGGGCGGCCAGGGGCGCCACCGACGCCGGGAAGACGCCAAGCACGCGTGCGGGGGTGCTGGCCAGGGAGAAAGAGCCGCGTGCAACGCGCCAAGTGCACTGTGGCCGCGTGACTGAAACTCTGTCGAAGATCAACACTAAACTCTGAATGTTTCTGAATTTTGAACAGCAGCAGTGCTTGCAAGGTGTTCGACAGAATGAAATTGGCCTCTGGTGATTTTTCCTTGAGCTGATACTTGGTGGAGTGGCTTCTCGTTGCTCAAATAGGTTGCCTGAATTTTGGTGGAATTTTTGGGGGAGTGTAGATATGAATTTCATCAAATTTGGCAAATCTGGTCCAAACTTGCAGAGACTGAATTTTGAAAAATTTGAAAAGAGAAGGAGTGGATCAAGATGGTTCTGAGTTGTGGGTACAAAGGACTATCCAGGGGAGTTGGTGTGAGTTCAAAACTCAAATGAAAAAGAGTACTTGCTTTGAAAATCACTAAGGCTCCAAATAATTTTCAGAATTGATTTGAGAGGGAAAAATAATTAGAATAAAATCCAAAACTTGTTTGGATTAGTTGGGACAGAGAACTTGGGTTGATCACAAGGTGTAGGGGAGGTTTTGGAGAGGTTTTATCACAAGGGCAAGAATGCCAAGTCAAGGGTGGTTCCAAGATATGGAAATCCCAAATTTTCATAGAGCTTTATTTTAAAAGAAAAAAATTTAAACTCAAAAATTAAATTTGAGAGAACCAACAGAGAAGAAGTTTCAAAAGATCAAACACCAAGGTTTGAAGAAGAAAAAAAAATCCTTGCCAAGGCAAAGGAAATTTTTAAGTGGAAGGTTTTTCTGGAAAAGAATTTTTTTTAAATAGCCTCTCCTCAAAAACCACAAAGTTTTTGATAAAAACCAAATAAAATTTTTAGAGTGTCACAAAATCCATACCAATTTTATCCCATTTCCATTCGGGAATAGCTAAAGGTTGAAGGGTGCCAGCAGGCCGTTGGTGCTCCGCTTTAACACGACGACAGATGTTGCAATTAGCAACAAATTGAGCAATGTCTCTCTTCATCCTAGTCCACCAGAACCTCTGGCGTAGGTCCTGATACATCTTGGTACTACCGGGATGAATGGTGAGAGGAGATTCATGAGCCTCCTTAAGGATCAACTGCCGTAGATGCTGGTTCTTGGGAACCACTAAACGGTTCTCAAAGTACACAACACCATGATCATTTGTGGAGAAACATCTAGCACCTCCGCTAGCAATGTTCTCCTTGATCCTAGATATCCCTTTATTTTGCTTTTGGGCAGCGATGATTTGATCCGTAAGAGTAGGTTTCGCCACCAAGGTGGAAAGAAATCCTTGAGGAACGATGTGAATATTAAGCTTCCGAAATTCCTCATGGAGAAGCGGTTGACTTTGTTGTAACATCAGATTGTTACAATAAGATTTACGACTTAGTGCATCAGCCATGACATTGGCTTTTCCTGGGGTGTAAGTTATCCCTAAGTCGAAGTCTGTGATCAACTCGACCCAATGTCTTTGCCTGAGATTCAAATCCGGTTGGGTGAATATGTACTTCAGACTTTGGTGATCAGTGAAGATTTCGCAACGATTACCGAGGAGGTAATGTCGCCAGGTTTTGAGTGCATGGACTACAACTGCAAGCTCTAGATCATGAGTAGGATAATTCTCCTCATGTGGGTGCAATTGCCGTGAAGCATAAGCAATTACGTGACGATCTTGCATAAGAATGCAACCTAGTCCTTGTCGCAAGGCGTCGCAATAGATAACAAAGTCCTTAGAGAAATCTGGTGGTACCAGTACGGGAGCAGATGTCAGGCGTCTTTTCAGTTCCTGAAAGCTATGCTCACATTGTGGAGTCCACTCGAACTTTTTATCTTTCTTGAGGAGTTCAGTTAGAGGTTTAGCAACCTTGGAGAAGTTCTCGACAAAGCGGCGACAATAGCTCGCTAAGCCAAGGAAACTCCGAACTTGCTTGATCGATTCAGGTGGAGTCCAATTAAGGACGGCTTGAACTCGCTCGGGATTGACAGCAATACCCTTACCAGAAATTACATGTCCTAGATAGGTCACTTCTGGTAACCAAAATTCGCATTTAGAGAACTTGGCATAAAGGCGATGCTCTCGAAGTTTCATCAACACTAGCCTTAGATGCTCGGCATGTTCTTCCTCGTTCTTGGAGTAGATGAGTATATCATCGAGGTAAACCACAATGAATTTATCCAAATACTCCATGAAGATTGAGTTCATTAAGCGAGAGAAAGTGGCTGGAGCATTGGTTAAACCGAAGGACATGACGGTGTACTCCTATTGGCCATAACGAGTAACAAAGGCCGTTTTAGGAATGTCCCCGTTCCTGATTTTGATTTGATGGTAGCCCAATCTCAAATCCATTTTGGAGAAGATTGAGGATCCAGCGAGCTGATCATACAGATCGTTGATCCTGGGGAGCGGATACTTGTTCTTGATTGTGACCAGGTTGACTGGTCGATAATCTACAACCATCCGATCCGTACCATCCTTCTTCTTAACGAAGAGAACGGGACAAGCCCATGGAGACGAACTAGGACGGATGAAACCCTTTTTCAAGGACTCATCGAGTTGTTTCTTAAGCTCGGCTAGTTCTAGTGGTGCCATTTTATAGGGTCTCCTAGAAATTGGGACAGTTCCTGGAATGAGATCTATTACGAACTCGACATCTCTGTCAGGTGGAACACCTGGCAATTCTTCTGGAAAGACATCCAGAAAGTCACGGACTACAGGAACGTCTTCGAGGTCTGGCAAAGGACTGGCGTTAAGAGAATATAGCTGTCGCTTGGCTACTCGGGTCAAGACATTGACTATCTTTCCCGAAGGATGGGTGAGTTGAACGGTCCTAGAGAAACAATCAACCTTGGCATGATGGGCTGACATCCAGTCCATACCCAAGATGATATTAATATCCGAAGATTTGAGAGCTATCAAAGATGCGAGAAAAACAAGTCCGTCGACTTGAATTTCATTTCCATGGCTTACTCTAGAGGTTTGCCATCTAGAACCAGGAGTAGAAATTTCCATAGTGGACGGCATGTTGCAGAATGCGGTGTTATGCAAACGAGCATAATTTTAGGATATGAATGAATGAGATGCTCCAGTATCGAAAAGAACAGATGCCGGGTGGCAATTAACAAGGAGCGTACCAAGAACGACGTTTGGATCCTCTTGAGCTTCTTCAGCAGAGATACAGTTGACATGGCCACGTGCAGCGGTGGCCGGCTTGGCGTAGAACGCTTTCCCTGTCAGCTTGCCACGGCCAACAGCTTTTCCGGACTGGTTGGGGTTGGTCTGGGGACACTCGCGCAGGTAGTGGCCCGATTCCCCACACTTGAAGCATGTCACGGAGCTGGTGCGTGGAGGAGCATTGTTGGTTGGACCACCATAGGGCTTGGCTAGTGCATACTGTTGAGCTGGGCGAGGCGCCTGATAGGATGGCCTCGATGTGAACCTGGGTGGCAGGGCGGTGTTAGGCACCCACACCCGGCGCTTCTGAGGACCAGCACCGGATGAGGAACCCAAGTCACGCCCATGCTTGCGTGTTGCTTCATAATCAGTCTGACCAGACTCAGCACTGATGGCTTTGTTTACAAGCTTCTAGAAAGATGTGCACTCATGCAAACGGAGGTCATGGCGAAGCTCAGGGCTAAGTCCCTTGCGGAACCTTGCTTGCTTCTTGGCATCAGTGGAAACTTCCTCAGTTGCATACCGTGCTAGGTTACCAAACTCCCTGCTGTATGCATCCACAGAGAGTCGACCTTGAGTGAAACTGCAGAACTCCTCACGTTTACGGTCCATAAGACCCTCCGGAATGTGGTGTTCGCGGAAAGCCTCGCTGAATTCAGCCCAAGTAGTGACCTGGCCCACTGGGCGCATGGCTCCATAGTTCTCCCACCAGAGACTGGCGGGGCCTTCAAGATGATATGCAGCAAATGTGACCTTGTCAGCCTCAGCTACCAGTGCAGAACGTAGCTTGTGAGTAATACTGTGAATCCAGTCATCAACGTCGAGGGGCTCGACAGAGTGGTGGAAAGTGGGTGGATGTAACTTGATGAAATCACTGAGTGACACCAAGTTATTCCTCTGATGATGTGCTGTGTTTTGCTCGATGCGCTCCAACAAACGGTTGGTCTCCCGCTTGTTTCTCTCAGCCTCCAGCATAACCTCGGCCAGAGAAGGAGGGCGAGGCAGTTTTGTTTCGCCAACTCTGCTGCCTTCGGCTTGCTCTAGGAGAGCAGGGTTGTTGCGGGTGTTGACCATCCTAGGGAAAACAAGACAATGGTTTAGTCCAGGATGATAAGATTCTGACATAGAAATGTAGAATGTAATGGATAACTTGGAATGTAAGATGATCATCCGTATGACATGGTAGATACAGAAACTGCTTCTTTTATTCCATCGTCATACACACCATACAAGGTTTAGTACAAAACCAAACAAAGTACTACTACGGTGAAAGGAACATTACATCTCATCGGAGGCATTCCAATCTCCTATACATTATTTTTCTAGACCTCCGGAAGGTGGTACAAGCTAAGTCATATCCCATGAGTCACGTAGGACGGTGGACGATACAACTAATACGACACTAGTGATACTACTACTAACTCAGAAAGCTCCGTAGTAGTCTTCATAGAAGTCACATCCATAGCCTGGAAGCTCAACGTGATCATCCGGAAACAGACAGTCCCGTGGAACTTGTGGACCATAGGGGCTAGGATGAGGTCTTGGACCAACAAATGGTGGCCTGCGGGGACCACGAGGTGGGGTGATGCCTCCTACATCATGCCAATCCATCATGTTTGGCAGAGCAGATCTGACAGGATAGAGATCTCGCATATCCATATATCCAGCTTGCACAACCGGTGCAAACCGAGTCAAAGTGGCCCAATGATCAGCACGGGTATTGAAAAGCTCCAGTCTCAAGGCCCGATTTTCACGGTCCTTGTCTTCAAGCAACTGTGCAGTGGTGCGGGTCAGTGAGTCCACCTGAGTGGAGTCAGCATAGATAGCCTGGAGATACCCTTGTGCTCCCGGGAGTGAAGCTGGCATATATCGGAAGTCGGAGTTCCGAAACAAGCCAGTCCTGACTCGCATGAAGGTCATCATAGAGTAGGCAGCATCCTGCACATCCATCTCAATAGTAACCCCGAGTCCATAGGAGCAGTGGAGGGGCTCGGTAGATCCAGGATAAGATGGAAATATCCTGACAGTGCAAAAATATTGACTTTGATTAAAGTCTCGGAATTGCTCTTCGACCGTGTACTCAGGATACCAACGGTATCCAGCCTCAGTCATTACCCTGACCAACATGGCAGTATGGCCGGGTACATCTAGGCATCGAGTCAAACGAACCACTTGATTCTGAGGACGGGAAGCCATCTGGAACATGATAAACACAAGACATTAGATTTCCTAACAGAAATTGGACAACATAACGGCTGTAAATGCTCAAAAAGGATTTTGAGTCATTTTGCAAAGAATTGCATAGACACTCAACAACATCATGTCAAGGTTCTGGGTCCATCTTAGCAACATAATGGGGTAGTAGAACTGAACTAGGCTTGTATCCATCAAACCTATAAGGTACTACTGATTAGTAACACGTGAACCTGATAGAGAGAAGAGATCCTAATTCCTTAACCCCCGATGGAAGAATAGACTGACTCAGATCAGAATGCCATGAGGTAAAGGAGTAAAAAGAGCCTTACGTTCTTCCCACAATCAATTCCCCTACATATAACTAAAGCATTTCTAGACTCAACATCGACCAGTTTGGCTTGGAGAACCTACAGGCAGTCCGGCTCTGATGCCAACGCTGTCAGGACCCCGACTCGATGCCACATCGATCTAGCATGTAACACATCATATCACTTTGCAGCCTCACGCACGGTATTCCCACGGGTGACACCTTACCTGGCCCGGGACCGTTTGCGCATTTTGGCTCACGTATATGATAGTGCCGCTAGCATCCATATGACAAAGAACCCGGGCTGACATGGCTAGTCGTAAACCCAAAGTGGCACAAACTTACAGGGACAGTCATCCATGACCCAGCATCGAACGTGTCGGTCATCAACGAGTGAATCCGAGCTGTAGCACTGGGCTAGCAGGACTCTGGTAAACCGGGCTGTAGCGGGCTAACAGGACTCCGGTATCCATCGCGTGACATTTCCCCGAAGGGACAGACACATGAACGAAGAAGGACACATGCCGGCCAACCTAAGTGTTCCGGAGCAGTAGCAAGCTACCAAGGCTCAGTGGAAACACTGGGAGACATTTCCCGGTAAGAGAGGCTACTAAGGATAAACAACTAGATAGTCAGATCCCACACATACCAAGCATTTCAATCATACACAGAATATGCTTGATATGTGCAAATACAACAAGGCATCACAACATGACTCTACAACACAAGTACTTTCTTTAAAGGCTCAGAGAGCCATACATATCATATACACAAGTATGGGTCACATGACCCAGCATTCAAGTCATACAGACATACAAGCCAACAGCGGAAGTAACTTGTCTGAGTACAGACAACTAGTAAAATAAAAGAGGCTTGGGGAAGCCTGGCTATACTACATGGTCCTTCACAAGCTCAGGATCACCACTGGGCCTCAGTCTACTCATCGATGTCAACGTCTACGAAGAACCCATCAGAAGGGGTTGCAGTGTCTTCTGAAAAATGTAAATTAAAGCAACATGAGTACAAAGGTACTCAGCAAGACTTACATGAGATCCTACATACATGCACATTATCAAGAAGGGTTGGTGGGGTTATTGCAGCAAGCCGGCTTTGACTCTTGGCTAAGCTATCCTACGAGACACCAACTAGAAATGGTTTTGCGCACACGAGTCCACTACACACCAACTCATGGTTGGTTGCTTGCCTGAAGGGTCGATGCAGTGATATTGTTCTTCGTTAGGGTAATCGTGGTACTCCTCGAAGGCAGAACCTGCCGCAAAGAGCACCGATACACAAACATCACCAAACAATATGCAACAATATGATGCATGCATGAGACATGGCAAAATGAGTGTATTGGGCTAATGCAACTAAGACCAGATGGGTTTGAACCATTTTGAATCAAAGATTCAAGTTTCAAACTCATAAATGGCCCTTTTAAGTGATTTATCTTGTTCTGCACTAAACATCAGGTTAGCTTGCTTGAACATGCATGAAACCGGTACAGATGGATAGATTGGATTTTTCTGATCATTTTTCATATATAAAACTTTGCATTTGGAGTTACAGATTAATTTCTATGATTTTTTAAAGTTTGTGGTATTTACTAGAATTTCCTGTATAAAAATAATTCTAGTAAATAAATTACTGTGTCAGCATTACATCGGGATGATGTCAGCGGTCAACGGAACAGTCCAGGTCAACCCTGACTAGTGGGTCCCGTGTGTCAGTGTAATTAGTTTAACTAAATATTAATTAAAACTAATCCTGATTAGTTAACAGGGCTGGGCCCCACCTGTTATTGACCCAGGGGGTCAAATTGGGCCCACCCGTGGTCAAATGAGGGGTCAGCAGGGTCAACTCACCGGCGTTTAGCTGCCGGCGAGGCCGAACGCGGCGGCGAGAGTGGTTTTGTGCATTCCGGCGACCAAAAGAGCCGCGGAGGGCATTTACGTGTAGTTGGGAGCAAGCCGCAGCTCTTGGTGGTGTTGGTTGAGCTCGGGGTGGCCGGAAACGGCGCCGGCGACGACCTTGGCGGTCGCCGGAGTTTGGTTGATGATGAACCCGAAGCTACGGAGCACGGCGAGGCTCGTGGTGAGGTGCTACGGGTTCCTACGAGTGCGGTGAGTGCGTTGGACATGGTGGTGTGGCCAGTGGGTGGCCGGAGTCACGTCGGCGACGAGCTCCGCGGCGGCGCGTGCGGTTAAGCTACGTGCAGTCGCTACGGGTCTCGGAAGCAAGAAAGGAAAAGGGGGAGAGGTAGCTGGGCTCACGGTGATCTCGAGGAACCAGACGGCGTGGTCGGGGACGAGCTGGTGCGGTGGTGACGGCGAAGGGGATCTCCGGCGATGGCGGAGTCGGGCGAGGTCGGTGCAGAGGCCTTGGGGCAAGCGAGCGCTCGGGGCTCGGCTAGCTCGAAGAAGAGGAGGGCGGCGGAGCTCCTGGACACGACGGCACGGTGCAAGGACGATGGAGAGCGCGACTACGGCGACGGTGCGGCTACGGTGGCGTCAGCCATGGCGTGGGAGAGCGAGGGAGAGAGGCAGGGGGAAATGGAAGTGTCCACGGGGTTCGGGGCGCGACGTGGAGCTCATACCGATCAGTAGAGAGGCGAGGGGAGGAAGCAAGGCGGCGGGCAGCTGCGTGGCGCGTGCTGGTGCCGCCGTCGAGCACCTGCCTGCCTGCCTAGCAAAGGCAAGCAGCTCGCTGGAGCGACTGCTGGGCTGGGCCGGCTAGGTGGGCTGGCTAGTTGGGCTGCCAGGTTAGTTCCCTCTCTCTCTCTTTATTTATCTTTTTTTATTTATTCTATAACTTTGTGGACTTACTAGAAATACCTAAACAACTCCAAAATTCACCAAACTGCTCATGGCCATTAACTGGAATATATCCAGCATGGAACATTTTAGTTTGGGATTATTTGAGCATTTAAAATAATTTATATAATTTAAATGCCCAAACTCAAATACTTATGATTTAATTCAAAGACCTTAGGATGACCTTGAAAATTGTGCACCACTTTTGGCAAAGGTTCTGAACCAAGGCAAAAATGATGGACATTTTAGAAGGGCATTTCAGGTTCATTGAAAATAATTTTAGTAAACCATAGTTGGTTTCAGAGGGGGCTGGGGGTTCTGTCATCCCCATTTCAAGTTTCTGTTGAGAAAAATAGACATGATGCAACACTCTAATGCATGAACTAGCTAGGGTGTGACAATAGTGCCGCATGTAACTGCATCGCGGCAACGCGCGTGGTGCAACCGCATGCATATGAGCCCCCTAATGTGATCGTGCGCAGGCCCCAACCGCTGGCAGAATGCGAGCGCAGGGACATGAGCAGAGTGCTCCGCAGTCGCCTTAATGGTGAGCAACCATATATATGCATATAGCAATTGAACACGCAAGGAAAAGTTGTCCATAAGACGAGCGCGTGGAGGTATGCGAGCAAAGTGCACCAATGGACGTGAGCAGAGCACGCCGCGGCGCCTAACGGCAAGCAGAGCGCGCCCCGGTGCCTAAGTTGCGTGTGCGATACGTGGCATGCAGTTGATCCACCCGAGCTGTTTGTGATGGAATAAGCAGTGTGTGTTGTGGGCAAACGCTTGCTGGTATACAACCGTCTGCGATTGATGAATTCATGACCGATAGGTTCCCTAGTGTGGTCCGTGTGTGATATGATATGCTATGTCTAAAGAACATTAACATATATACTTATAAGAACAGTATTGCATAACCAAATTAAGCATACCATTACATAAGTGACTACACACATAATATTTCCACACACCAAAGTAAGAAATTACATGCATAGTAAACTAGGAGAAACGAGCATCTAATCATCTACATCTTGTTGCGATAACGCTTGCCATTCCTCTGCTTCCGACTGGATCCCTGGTCGTGAATGGTTAATAAAATCTAAGACTATTAGATATTAAGGTCAAAATAGTACTGCCAATATACGAGTCTCATACGGTGCCATTTCAGCGATTGTACCACAAAATCCTGAAATATTACAAGGTTCAAATTCCAGAGTTACATGGCTCAAATTCGAATATTACAAGGTTCAAACTGATATTAAAAATGAAATTCAGCTCATTCAGCTGCAAACGTCCGTGCTGATGAGATGAACATGGATATAAGAGAGGTTCAAACTAAAAATACAAATAGTAAGGCTGGTTTCGAAACCTCATCATCTCTGCAAAGGGATCAACCGCTGACAAGTCATGTATGGGTTGACACAATGACTTTCGATTACTCTGTCATATGCAGTTCCAATACAAAGTTTAGCTTTTTTGGAACCTTTTCCATTCTGCAATAGCTGCCGGCTCTGATCAACAAATCATTCATTTTTTCGATATAAATGCATGTTCAACCTCATTACCTTCAGCACCCTTGCTCTGACAACAAAAAGCGTGGCGAATATAATCTCCGTTAAGGTCCCTCGGTAGGAGTTCAAAGTAATTTTTGAGAGACGCAGATCTAGGCATTCGATGTGGTTGTCGTTATATTGTATCACATTATCCACTACCGGGCCTATTATTATCTGCAAAAGAAGAGAACGTGTTAGTGCCTACTTGCAGTTTTGAACACTACTACAGGCCTATTTGGT
Source organism: Triticum dicoccoides (assembly GCF_002162155.2). Classification (NCBI taxonomy): domain Eukaryota; kingdom Viridiplantae; phylum Streptophyta; class Magnoliopsida; order Poales; family Poaceae; genus Triticum; species Triticum dicoccoides. The sequence continues at coordinate 243,189,167 of NC_041389.1, forward strand.
TTGCATGATTTGTAAAATGCACCAGCGTGCCATCTTTGATCTGACATGATTAACATGGGCATTTGATTAAAATATAGAAAAATGTAGCCTTCTTCACAAGAGGTTGGAGTGGATGAAAAATTCCCAAAGAGAACTAGTATAGATGAATCCAAAGGAGAAATGCTTATGGATTGTAACTAGATGAATCAAGCAACCAATATGGGGTGGTGGGATGTATGTCCCGAAATCCTCGAAAATTCCTTCAGAAATTGTAGTACATTGTCATTGTAAACTTGGGAAAAGGTGCCAAAAATTGAACTCCCTTATGGTTAACATTTAACAGGAAAGGAACATCACCTCGATATACAACTTCTTCAGGCATGGAAAGCATATCAGGAAACTGACAACTTCATGCAGGTTGGGGCTGAGAGATTCTAGTGCCAAAACCTTCACTGTGCGCAGAATCTGGGTCAAGCTTTTCTGGATGACAGACGAACATACATCTTCAAAATTAGGAATAATGTTGATATCAAGAAGGAGAGGCAGAAGGCGACTGTTGTACCTGAATGGGTGTGGATCCAATAACAAGTTCGGAGTATTTGACAGACGAGTAGCCCACCACTGTTAAGTTTGGCGTAGAAATGACATTGATTCTTGTTGGACCTTGTTGATCAACTACAAGTAATCTCTCAAGTGAAGGTGTGTCCTCAATGACCATATTGTGGTCCACCTTTTGTGATCTCTTGTTGCAACACCAGCAACACACATAAATAGTCCGGAGAGTCATGGAGGTGATGTGGAAGCTACTCAACCAATTCATCGCCTGAAGACGAAGGAACTCGAGTGCAGTATAGCCGTGGAGCAGGTGCTCCATGTCATCCTTTGGGATGCAGACGATGACGAGCTCGAGGTGCTTCAATCGTGGTAGAAAAAGAGCGGGAGCATCATTAAGGGGGATGGCAGTTCATGAATTTGGCGAGGCGCGGCATGGGCGTGAAGCGGAGCACATACGTTGGCAGCGAGCGCATATGCACATCATTAAAACTGAGCTCCTCGAGCTGATCTACAGCGGGGGATCAGAACCACTCGTCAAGCTTGGCAATGCCCTTGCCATTGGAGCGGAACTTGCCCGTGATATGGCTTCTGATTGGGTCATGGTGACCATTGAGGATCTGGGAGAACACATCCAAGCTTTTGCGATAGCCATGGCAGAGCTCGTGTGCATCGAGGAGGTCGAGAGGGGTGGAGAGCCATAGGGGGCGCCACTGCCGGGAAAGGACGGTTGTCCTCGCCCCATATTTGATTGGGAGGAGGGATATGATGACTGTCAACATATCATCGGGGAGGCTGTTGATGAAGTCTAGGCCTGCTGGAGTCGCTTGCGGTTCTTTCTTGACCCGCCTCCGCTTGTTGGAAGCCTCGTTCTCCACCTCGTCGGTGGTGAAGAAAACCTCTATCTCCATATTCATGCTGTGCTCCGGTGCTTCAGCAGCCCCGACGTCGCCACTCCCTCCGATGGGGCGCTTCGGCGGTATCATCATACACTGACGACTTTGACGACTAAGAGCGGCGTTGAGGATGCGCGCGAAGAGAGAGGATTGTGTGTGTGGCGAGGATGGGGGATGCGGCTGCTCGGGCGCGTGTCTCGCTTTTGGGCGAGCCTTCGCAGCGGACTTCTGGCATTCCTATACCATCATTTCACATAGCTACTCGCATGCCTCCAGGTGACAATGCGCAGCGAAAACGCCTCCCGTCAATTCACACACCTGCATGCACGCCTCCCGGTCTACCTGCGTGGCGGACTGCTCGCATGTGTCTCGTCAACTCATGCCTGCTCGCATGCCACACGGGGTGCGTGGCACTATATTTTTTTTTTGTTTTTTGATGATTCATTATGCCGCTTTACTGCTTAACCGAAGCATGGCATGGTCTAACACACATGGTCCGAATAAATATTCCGTATGAGATATTGGTTGACAGTTATTAACAATCTCCCGTTTGTAAGTAGATTGTATCAAAACTTGTCTCAAATTTGACGAAAAATACAATATCACAGTCTACTGGTGTCCATATATGACACCACGATAAGTTTCTTGAATTTCAAATAAGTTTTGGATTTACTGAATTTTAAAAATCAATATTCTCAATGTTTTGAAATTTCTTTCATGTGGAAACATGCACCGAGGGACACACATATGATTTTGCAATCCATTTTGGTGCACATGTAGCTCAAATTTGATTTTTGCACATCAAATCCCCAGGAAATCAATCAATGTATAAAATGGGTCGAATGATCTCTATTTTTTTTCAAACTTTAACATGACACTCCTTTGGTCACATGTTCATTGCAGAAAAAGTTTGACATGCCTCAGAATGGAGGTGGTGGTGCGGGATATGTGTCTGTGTGTGTGTGGGGGGGGGGAGTCCATGAGTACACTACTAGTCGCGAGCCTCCGTGATGTGGGATTATTGATCATTTTGTGAGTCGTGTATATATGCCACATCAAAGTCATGAATTGGTTATTTAAAGCATTACACAACCCTTTCATACATACATGTTCGGGCCACATGCATGCATTGGTGGTCCTCTCGGACACTCCCTCATGCAGTTAGCAGTGACATGCCCATTCATTAGCCCGCAAAGGTTTTTAGTTTCCATCGACAACAAGAGGCATCGGACCGAAGGTGGATTCATCTTGGCATGTGTGTTACGGTGTGGATCATGGTGAGATTCCATATCAAAGTTCGGGCATGTGCGTACACATGAGTCCCTCCCACTGGCTCGAAGTGAGGGGGCTAGCTACTACGCATCGTGAACCTCTGTGTAGTGTGTTTCCGGTTTGCGAAGCATGTGCCACGTCAAAGTTGTGCATTTGGTATTCAAACATCACCACGACAACATGCACGTGGTGGTTGTCCTATGACACTCGCTCGCATGTGACTCCCTGTGGGCCCGTGAGGTCTTCGTCGTTCAATTGAACGTACAATGAGAGAGAGGTTAATTTGACCAACAAGGATGGTTCTATTTTTGGGTTTGTGTTACATATATGCACGGTAGGAGTATGTAGTACATGTCAAAGAGGGGGTTGTGTGTGTGTGCGTGTGTGTGTCATAACCTCGCTCCATATGGAACTTTCCGGTTCCCGAGGTAGGTGCCACATCAAAGTTGTGCATTGGTATTCAAACATCACGCAGTACCATGCAAGCGGTGGTTGCCCTATAAGAACTCACTCGCATGCGGCGCTTCCATCTATGGGCCCGCGAGGTCGTTCTCCATCACTTTGACCCAACAAGAGAGAGGCACATTTGAAGAACAAGGAGGATTAATTCTTTTAGGGTGGTGTTAGGGTAGGAGTATATATATAGTACGTGTCAAAGGGGAGATGGGACCAACATGTACTAGGTGTCACACATGAACCTCACTCTGTGTGGGGACTTTGCGGTTTTTGAGGCAAATGCCACATCAAAGGTTGTGCATTTGCTATTTAAAACATCACAACCACACACCTCTCCATATATATGTTTTGGCACACATGCAAGCAATGGTGGTTGTCCTGTGGCACTAACTTACATGGTTATCGGCGATGCTTCCATGTGTCGGCCCGTTTGGTCCATCACTTTCATCGATAACAAGAGAGGTTAATTATTTTGACTCGTGAGGGGATTAACTTTTCGTTTGTCTCGCGATATAGGTGATATTACATATATAATAGCGCATGTGTACACATGAATCCATCCCACTCGATCGAAGGGGGGAGGGGGCGAGCACACGACATGCCATGAACCTCTTGCTCTGTGTGGGGACCTGTGGGATTTTGAACGCATGCACCACATCAATGTTGTGCATTAGGTATTCAACACATATGCATGCATCACACACCTCCATAAATATGTTTGGGACACATGCATGCAATGGTTGTCTTTGCACACTCTCACTCGCTTGGTTATATATGGGCGGCAAGCCTATATATATTTGTGGGCCCGTGTGGACGTCCATCATTTTGACCAACGATGAGAAAGGTTACCAGGGTGGATTCGTCTTCTTTGGTTCGTGTTACCGTATAGTAGGTCGATCATTCTAGGCCTAATTAAGTTTGAGCGCATGCATGCTACGCATCGTGAACCCTCGATCGGTGTGGGGATTTTATGGTTCCAAAGCATGGTGCCACATCAAATTTGCGCATTGCGTATTCTAACACCACACACACCACTTCCATATACATAATTGGGCTACATGCACAGAGTGGGTTTTGTCTTCAGATAGTATTCCCTCGTGAGTTGTCAAATCCCTAGCTTCTGGTAATGCTCTAGGCTAGCTTCATGTGTGCATCATGTCTATATTCCGAAAGTTGAAATGAGGAAATTGAAAGCCTCGGAAATCATTTTAATAAAGGGGCAAGAAACCCTAAAATTGCAATCAGTAAATCCAAAATGCCCTAGAAATAGCTCTGACAATTTTGGCAAGAGTTATAAATCAAACCAAAATTTTGGGACATTTCTAAGGAATTATTTGGGTTCTGATTTTAAATCAATATTTTATTTGAATTTGGAGTTATATTCATAATATATAATGAATATATTTTCAAATGCCCTGAGATATTTTATGTTTATGAGGAGTAGACCTTAAGTGACATAAAATTATCCAGGGGAGTTTTGGCACTGTTTTCAAATTTGTTTGAATTTGAATTCAGTGGCAATTAAATAGAAAACAGAATTAAATAGAAATAAAAGCAGAGAGGAGAGAAAACTTACCTGGCGCTCACCTCTCAGCCCACCTGGCCCAGCTCCTCCAGCGGCCCAGCCCACCGCCACTTCTCCCCCTGTCGTCTTCCTCCCCCTCGCCCCGAAGCTGCTCGGTGGCGCGCGCGGCCACGCGCCCCGGCCACCTCCTCCCTCCCAGCCTGCCTGGCTCCTCATCGACGCCCCGGTGATGCCACGCGCCTCCCCGACCCCCTCTCACTTCTCCCTCGCTCTCTGGACCTCCCTCCCCCTCGCTCCTCTGCTTCCCCCCCATGACCGAGAGCCGCTGCCGCCGTCGCATCCATAGCCACCGGCCACCCCTCGCCCTTCCGCTGAGCTCAGAAGCTCCGCCTCGACCCCCTCTTCCTCCCCACCGATCCACGGCCCTCCGGAAGCCCTGCAACGTCGCCGCCATCGTCGTCTTCTACCTTCGGCCGCCCGGATCTCCGGCGACCCTGTGCTGCCTCCGACGCTCCCCCGGCCTCGTCTCCGCCTCGAATGGATCCGCTGTGAGCCCCTGCTGCTTCTCCTGTGCTCACCCCCTCCGTTCTCGCCCCCTAGCCCCATCTCCCACCGCGGCCGAGAGTTTCTCGCCGCCGGCCATGGTGTGGCCGTGGCCACAGCCACCACAGCTCGCTCCCGAGCCCACCGTCGTGCTCAGCGCAGCACCAGGAGCTCGTAGCCACCACCCGCTCCTCCTCTAGTGCACCGTAGCCCCTTCTCCCCTCCCCGCCGAACTCCGGCCGCCGCAAAAGCTGCCGCCGTCGTCGATTTAGCCCACTCCGTCGCGAGTTGTTGCCTCCGTTTGATGCGCAAGACTCCTAGCTTTCCGTAGCCGCAAACCGCGTCCAAAACCACCGCCTGAAGCTCAAATCCGAGCCGCGCCACCGTCTCGGGCCTCGCCGGCGTCGAGTCGCTGGCGGGATTGACCCCGCTGACTCAGTTGACCACGGGTGGGCCCAGTTTGACCCCTTGGGCAATGACAGGTGGGGCCCAGCCCTGCTAGTTAATTAGGATTAGTACTAATTAAATTTAGTTAAACTAAGTACACTGACATATGTGTCCCACAGGTCAGATTTGACCTGGACAACGCCCGTTGACTTGCTGACGTCACCGTGAAGTCATGCTGACGCAGTAATAGGTTTTCTGGATTTAAATTGATTCAGGAAATTCAGAAAATGCCCTAAACTTCAATAAATCATAGAAATTCAACCGTAACTCCAATGGAAATAAGTTATATATGAAAAATGATCAGAAAAATATGAAGAATCTGTTTATGCCATGGTCATGCATGTTTGAACAAGTTAACCTCACTGAATATGACAAATGATGATTAGGGAAAATTATGAAATAACATTTGGAGTTGGAATTTGTTCTTGTTCGAGTTCCACTTCAATTAACTTGGCTAGATATTGCATTAGGTGAATTCAGTACCTTAACATGACATGTCATTCATGTGAATGTGCATTGCATTAATTGTGTTCTTCCTTGTTTGCCGGTGTTTGTTCCCTCTCAGTAGATGACATACCGACGATGAATTCGATGACACCGATGAAGAACTATATTATCTTCAGAAGTGCCAGGCAAGCAAAACCCCCTTGTTCATTCCGATACAATCCTACTCTCTCGCTCCTGCTCTCTTTTAATGCATTAGGGCAACAACGATTCATCTGTTACTTGCTGCGGTAGCTGAACCCCTTTATCCTCTGCATGACCTGTCATTCCACAGTAAATAGATGAAACCCACTAGCATGAGTAGGAGTTGTTTGAGCCCTGATGTGCCTACTCATTTATGTTTGTTTGTCATGCCTGCTACTGCTTAGAGTTGAGTCGGGTCTGATTCATCGGGGATGAATCAGAGGCGTGTGAACCTGTCCTACTGTGTGTGAGCTAAGTGTGTGAATACGATTTGGTAAAGGTAGCGGTGAGAGGCCATGTAGGAGTACATGGTGGGTTGTCTCATTGCAGCCGTCCTCAGGAACTGAGTTCTGTGTTTGTGATCCATGATTCAGCTACTACCACGCATTGGGCCCGAAACCAATGGACCCTCTCGGCTTCTTGATCACCCTTGTCCTCTGTCCAGGAGTTGCAAGTAGTTTCTGGTGTTTGTAGTATGCTGGAGGCCGTGGGCAGCGCTGACCGGAGGGGTGGGCTGTGATGTGGTAGGCACGTGGCACGGTGTACTGGGCGCCCGTTTGGTGTCTCGGGAACCCTGTTCACATTGTTTGGGGCTGTGAGCGAAACTCCGGCCCGATCTCCTCATGGATGGAACCCGAATAGGCGATAAACCTGGACTAGAGACTCGAGTGTTTAGGCAGGCCGTGGCCGACACCCACGTTGGGCTTCCGGTTGAAGGTTGCCGAGTACATGTCGTGTAAACGGCGGTAAGTGGTGAGAGCGTGTGTGAAGAAGTACACCCCTGCAGGGTTAATATGATCTATTCGAATAGCCGTGTCCGCGGAAAAGGACTTCTGGGTTGCTTATATCAGTTCATAGACAAGTGAAAGTGGATACTCTAAAATACGCAAGATAAGCGTGAGTGCTATGGATGGCATTCTCGTAGGGAGACGGGAGCGGTTCCATAGTGGTGTATTGGTTGGTGAATATGTGGACTCGTGTGCGCCACCTCAAAAGAGTTACTTGCAGTCGTAGTTCAGGTTAGCCACCGAGTCAAAGCTGGCTTGCTGCAGTTAAACCCCACCATCCCTTTGTTGATAATGATGCATATGTAGATAGTTCTGATGTAAGTCTTGCTGGGTACATTTGTACTCACGTTTGCCTATTTTATGTTTTTGCAGAGAGACTTCAGTCTCACTAGTAATTCCGCGTGGTCTTCGACGTTTAGCTTGTTACCTCAGCTACGATCTTGTGCCCTCGGCAGGATCTGGTAGATAGTCAGGCTTCTCAGCCTTTTTCATTTATAGATGTCTGTACTCAGACATGATAGCTTCCGCTTGTGCTTTGATTTGTATGCTCTGAATGTTGGGTCGTGAGACCCCTGTTTGCAATATCTCGCTCCTCGGAGCCTATTGAATAAATACTTGAGTTGTAGAGTCATGTTATGATGCCATGTTGTATTTGCACATATCGAGCATATTGTGTGTATGTTATTGCTATGCTTGGTATGTGTGGGACCTGACTATCTAGTTGTTTATCTTTAGTAGCCTCTCTTACCGGGAAATGTCTCCTAGTGTTTCCACCGAGCCATGGTAGCTTGCCACCGCGGCATCAACAACATCCTGACGGCCATGTTCCACAAGGTGCGGGCAGGGGGGATGTTCAGTCTCCACCTCCCCACCATGCTGCTGGGCGCAACCGCAACGACGACGCCTGCTCTGGTGTGAGTCATGACCCCCTAGTTGTCCCTGTTATAGGCACAGCTACGGGGCACACGCCTTGCCCATGGTAGGGTAACCAAGACGCGGTGTGAAACGGGGTCGTCAACCCCCAGGCGCACCCCTCTCGCCACCGCACTGTCGTGGCAACTGGCTCGTAGTGACGAGAACACGGCGCCACCACTACTGGTACTATCAGGAGTAGGGCGACGTCACAATCTGCCTCATCATCTATGCCAAGGACTGCTTTGGAAGCCATGACGCGAGCTCAACTCCTACTGAGATTCCCGCCAGCGGTCGATCAAATGGATGAGTGGAGAGCCACCATCCAGGGTTTGATCGGTTTTGCTGAAGTGGAAGGATCATAGCGGGCGGTCCCGCCGCGGCGCCCGCAAGCAACAACAACGACCCGAGCTGCTAACCGTGTTGGGGGGGGCATTCCAATGATGTAATCCCCTCCTCGACAGCCAACACAAAGGCTGCAACTAGAACAACGCGACTAGGAGCCCGACGAGGCGTCAATGGCTTCATCTGATCCTCGGGCCCGTCGAGATCAGTGGCGGCTCCTGGAAGATCGGTGGAGGGAAGATGCACGCGTCACTATAGAGCGGCACCGCGAAACCTGCCGCCAATCTGACAGGTGCAATGGCCCAGATGTTGACGAGCCCGCGCCCAGTGAAGGTGGATACTTGCCTTTCGAGGTTGGTTGCCCTGCCTTCACTCTCGAGCTGCGACAAGTCCGTTGGCCATTTGCCCGTGTTTTCAAACCAGAAATACCAGAAAAGTATGATGGAAAGCTGAAACCGGCAGAGTTCTTGAGCATCTACACAATTGTTGTTCAAGCCTCCGGAGGAAGAGATGAGAAGGTGTTCGCCAACTACTTCCGTTTGGCACTCAAACCAAACATGAGGTCATGGCTGATGCACCTGCCGGAGCATTCCATTTCGTCTTGGGCTGACCTATGCAACGAGTTTGTTGGTGCCTTCACTGGCGGCCACCAAGAACCAGGACGGCCGAGTGATCTGCAACTCCTTCCATAGAAGGAACGTGAGAGTTTGCGGAAGTACATGCAAAGGTTTAGCCGGGTGCACAGGAACATCCCAGATATCCACCCGACAGTTGTAATTGCCGCGTTCCAGTCAAACATGCGCAACACGAGGATACATTCCAAAATGAACGTCTGGTTGCCCAAGACTGTGAATGAGCTATACACCTTGGCGGATAAGTGTGCCCATACGAAGGAAGGAAGGCGACTCCCTAGAGAAGAGGACGACATCCAAGTTAGCTCAGAGGATGACCACGATGCCATTGACCTGAAGAGGAAGAATAAAAAGTGCAACAAGAAGCATAAAGAGAAGGCAGTGCTGGCTGTTGAGGGTTCTAACACCCCTAATACCGGCAACAAAGTCAAGACCGAAGCCCCCGACAAGGAAGTTGCCGCGTGCACTGATTGCCGGGAGGCAGCAACAGCCGAAAAAGCCGGAAGACAGACGGGCCGTACTACAAGATCCACCAAACCAAGGGCCATGATCTCCAAGAGTGTCATCAGTTTAATTAAGCAACTCGCCAAAAAGAAGAAAGTTGAGTATGAGAAGTGCGACAAGGAGAGAGACCAAGAAGCTGTTGGCGGGAAGGGCCGAGGCGGCAGAGGAGGCCGCCGTGGCAAGACTCCTCAGCAGCATGAAAATCCTACTAGAGGCCGTGAAAAAAAGGAAAGTGATGATGAAACTAATGAAGGGAATGATGAGGAAAGCAGCGAGCAAGAGTTCCAGAAAGCAACTGAGGCCCTGTGCGTTGACGGAGGTGCATATTTGCACTCCTCTCACCGCCAGCTCAAACAGTGGGCATGTGAGGTCAATGCCGTAGAGCCGGCAGCAGATTCCTCGAAGCCGCTCTAATGGTCCCCGCATGCCTATCATCTTTGCTGAAGAAGATCACCCTGACTGCACCACTGCAGTATGGTGTTTGCCGTTGTTGGTTTCGCCAACAATACGCAACCTAAAGGTCACAAACATGTTAGTTGACGGTGGGGTAGGGTCGAATCTGATTTCCCCCAAAGTGATTAGCAAGCTTCATATATCTGATGAAGAGCTTAAGACTACTGGCACGTTTCAAGGAATCAACCCCAGCAGGAGTCGTTCTAAGGGGAGGATTACGCTCTCGGTGAAATTTGGTGGAGAACTAAACTACCGGACTGAGAGAGTTGTGTTTGATGTGGTTGAGCTCCCTATGCCGTACAATGGGATTCTTGGTCGTCCAGCTCTGGCAAAATTCATGGCAGCATTTCGCTATACCTACAACACAGTGAAAATACCAGGGCTAACGGGTGTCATTTCCATCCTGTCAGACAAGAAAGATGCAATCATATGTGTGGATAAGATGTAGATGGATGCGGTCGCTGCTGAGGCCGTAGAAGCGGCAGCTCCCACCAAGGAAAACAAGAAAGGAAAGAAGGCTAGCAGGGATGCCAGCAAGGAATCTGGGAAGTGCGCCTCTTTGGAGTGCACTGTACCCGTCGATGATTTGCCAGAGAGTTCCACTAGCAAGAGATCCAAAGTTACCTCGCCTGTTGTGACCAAGGTCTCGGCAGGGCTGGATGGCGCTGTGCTACCTCTTGAGCATGCGTTGGTTTTCCCTTGAAGAGGAAAGGGTGATGCAGCAAAGTAGTGTAAGTATTTCCCTTAGTTTTGAGAACCAAGGTATCAATCCAGTAGGAGACAACACACAAGTCACCTAGTACCTGCACAAACAATCAAGAACCTTGCAACCAACGCGATAAAGGGGTTGTCAATCCCTTCACGGGCACTCGCAAAAGTGAGATCTAATAAAGTAGTAAAGTAAATATTTTAGTTTTTTTTGTTGTATAGCTTGGAAAGTAAAGATTGCAAAATAGTAAACGAGATGCGAGGTAAACAAAAGAGATGTAATATAGTAGGAAAGAGACCCGGGGGCCATAGGTTTCACTAGTGGCTTCTCTCAAGATAGCATGTATTACGGTGGGTGAACAAATTACTGTTGAGCAATTGATAGAAAAGCGCATAATTATGAAGACATCTAAGGCAATGATCATGAACATAGGCATCACGTCTGTGTCAAGTAGACCGAAACGATTCTGCATCTACTACTATTACTCCACACATCGACCGTTATCCAGCATGCATCTAGAGTATTAAGTTCATAAGAACGGAGTAACGCATTAAGCGAGATGACATGATGTAGAGGGATAAACTCAAGAAATATGATATAAACCCCATCTTTTTATGCTCGATGGCAACAATACAATACATGCCTTGCTTCCCCTACTGTCACTGGGAAAGGACACCACAAGATTGAACCCAAAGCTAAGCACTTGTCCCATTGCAAGAAAGATCAATCTAGTAGGCCAAACTGCCGATAATTCGAAGAGACTTGCAAAGATATCAAGTCATGCATATAAGAATTCAAAGAAGAACCAAATAATATTCATAGATAATCTTGTTCATAAATCAAGAATTCATCAGATCTCGACAAACACATCGCAAAAGAGTATTACATCGAATAGATCTCCAAGAACATCGAGGAGAACTTTGTATTGAGAATTAAAGAGAGAGAATAAGCCATCTAGCTAATAACTATGGACCTGAAGGTCTGTGGTAAACTACTCACACTTCACCGAAGAGGCAATGGTGTTGATGTAGAAGCCCTCCGTGATCGATTCCCCCTCTGGCAGATCGTCGGAAAAGGCCCCAAGATGGGTACAGAAGGTTGCGGCGGTGGAAAAGTGGTTTCGTGGCTCCCCCTGATGTTTCTAGGGTATAAGAGTATATATAGGTGAAAGAAGTACGTCAGTGGAGTTACGAGGGGCCCACGAGGGTGGGGGGCGCGCTTACCCGCCTGGGCGCGCCCTCCTGCCTCGTGGCCTCCTCGTAGAGTCCCAAACTTCAACTCCAAGTGTTGTGAATTGCTTTTGGTCCAAGAAAGATCCTCGCGAAGGTTTCATTCCGTTTGGACTCAGTTTGGTATTCCTTTTCTGTAAAACTCTAAAATAGGCAAAAAACAGAAACTCGCACTGGGCCTCCGGTTAATAGGTTAGTCCCAAAAATAATATAAAAGAGCATATTAAAGCCCATTAAACATCCAACACAGATAATATAATAGCATGGAACAATAAAAAAATATAGATACGTTGGAGACGTATCAAGCATCCCCAAGCTTAATTCCTGCTCGTCCTCGAGTAGGTAAATGATAAAAACATAATTTTTGATGTGGAATGCTACCTAGCATGTTTATCAATGTAATTTTTTTTATTGTGGCATGAATGTTCAGATCTGAAAGATTTAAGACAAAAGTTTAATATTGACATAAAAATAATAATACTTCAAGCATACTAACAAAGCAATCGTGTCTTCTCCAAATAACATCGCCAAAGAAAGCTATCCCTACAAAATCATATAATCTGGTTATGCTCTATCTTCATCACATAAAGTATTTAATCATGCACAACCCCGATGACAAGCCAAGCAATTGTTTCGTACTTTTGATGTTCTCAAACTTTTTCAATCTTCACGCAATACATGAGCATGAGCCATGGACATAACACTATAGGTGGAATAGAATGGTGGTTGTGGAGAAGACAAAAAGTAGAAGATAGTCTCACATCAACTAGGTGTATCAACGAGCTATGGAGATGCCCATCAATAGATATCAATGTGAGTGAGTAGGGATTGCCATGCAACAGATGCACTAGAGCTATAAGTGTATGAAAGCTGAACAAAAGAAACTAAGTGGGTGTGCATCAAACTTGCTTGCTCACGAAGACCTAGGGAACTTTTGAGGAAGCCCATCATTGGAATATACAAGCCAAGTTTTTATACCAAAAAATTCCCACTAGTTTTTGAATGTGACAACATAGGAGACTCTCTATCATGAGGATCATGGTGCTACTTTGAAGCACAAGTGTGGTAAAAGGATAGTAGCATTACCCCTTCTCTCTTTTTCTCTCATTGTTTTTTATTTGGGACTTTTCTTCTATTTATGGCCTCTTTTTTCTCCTTTTTTATGGCCTCTTTTTCTCCCTTTATTCATTTATTTTTCGTTCGGAGTCTCATCCCGACTTGTGGGGGAATTATAGTCTCCATCATCCTTTCCTCATTGGGACAATGCTCTAATAATGAAGATCATCACACTTTTATTTACTTACAACTCAAGAATTACAACTCAACACTTAGAACAAAATATGACTCTATGTGAATGCCTCCAGCGGTGTACCAGGATGTGCACTGATTCAAGAGTGACATGTATAAAAAATTATGAACGGTGGCTTTGCCACAAATACGATGTCAACTACATGATCATGCTAGGCAATACGACAATGATGGAGCGTGTCATAATAAACGGAACAGTGGAGAGTTGCATGGCAATATATCTCGGAATGGCTATGGAAATGCCACAATAGGTAGGTAGCTGTTTTGAGGAAAGTATATGGTGGGTGTATGGTACTGGCGAGAGTTGCGCGGTACTAGAGAGGCTAGAAATGGTGGAAGGGTGAGAGTGCGTATAATCCATGGACTCAATGTTAGTCATAAAGAACTCACATACTTATTGCAAAAATTTATTAGTTATCGAAACAAAGTACTATGCGCATGCTCCTAGGGGGATAGATTGGTAGGAAAGGACCATCGCTCGTCCCTGACCACCACTCATAAGGAAGACAATCAATAAATAAATCATGCTCCAACTTCATCACATAACGGTTCATCATACGTGCATGCTACGGGAATCACAAACTTTAACACAAGTATTCTTTCAAATTCACAATTACTCAACTAGCATGTCTCTAATATCACCATCTTCATATCTCAAAACAATCATAAAGAATCAAACTTCTCATAGTATTCAACACACTTTATATGAAAGTTTTTATTATACCCATCTTGGATGCCCATCATATTAGGGCTAATTTTATAACCAAAGAAAATTACCATGCTGTTCTAAAAGAATCTCAAAATAATTAAGTGAAGCATGAGAGATCAATAATTTCTATAAAATAAAACCACCACCGTGCTCTAAAAAGATATAAGCGAAGTACTAGAGCAATATTGTCTAGCTCAAAATATATAAGTGAAGCACATAGAGTATTCTAATAAATTCCTATTCATGCGTGTCTCTCCCAAAAGGTGTGTACATGCAGGATGATTATGGTAAACTAGAAAGCAAAGACTGAAATCATACAAGACGCTCCAAGCAAAACACATATCATGCGGTGAATAAAAATATAGCCTCAAGTAATGTTACCGATAGATGAAGACGAAAGAGGGGATGCCCCGGAAGGCATCACCAAGCTTGAATTACCTTGGGGTGCCTTGGGCATCACCAAGCTTAGCCTCTTTCCACTCCTTATTCCAAAATCCATCAAATCTTTACCCAAAAACTTGAAAACTTCACAACACAAAACTTCAACAGAAATCTCATGAGCTCCGTTAATATAAGAAAACAAACCACCACTTGAAGGTACTATAATGAACTCATTATTTGTTTATATTGGTGTTAAACCTACTGTATTCCAACTTCTCTATGGTTCATACCCCCCGATACTACTCATAGATTCATCAAAATAAGCAAACAACACACAAAAAACAGAATCTGTCAAAAACAGAACAGTCTGTAGCAATCTGTAACTTTCGAATACTTCTCTAACTCTAAAAATTCTGAAATAAATTGGTGGACATGAGGAATTTGTCTATTAATCATATGCAAAAATAATCAACCTAAAAGAACTTTCCAGTAAAAATGACAGCTATTCTTGTGAGCGCAAAAGTTTCTGTTTTTTACAGCAAGATCGCAAAGACTTCACCCGTCTTCCCAAAGGTTGTACTTGGCACAAACACTAATTAAAACATAAAACCACATCTAACCAGAAGCTAGATGAATTATTTATTACTAAACAGGAGCAAAAAGCAAAGAATAAAATTGGGTTGCCTCCCAACAAGCGCCATCGTTTAACGCCCCTAGCTAGACATAAAAACAAGAATAGATCTAGGTATTGCCATCTTTGGCATGCAATTCTTTCCTCATCAAATCCTCCAAAACTCGTCGTAATAAGTCTATACTTTCCATTATTTCCCTTATAGAAGAAGAACGTAAATCATGGAAAGGGCTTTGCTTTGTAATTTTAACATTCATAAACCCATAATCAAGATCATCACTATATATATCATCATATAAAATACGTAGTTCATTCCTAATGGGTTCTTTCATAATTTTATTCAACCAATCCCTATTAAACCCTACATGAATTCCTCTAGTAATCCATTAAAACTCCTCAAAATCTTAAAGGTACAAAGATTGAGATATTTCAGAATGATGAACTCTCTTTTTAAGATTTTCACTGTAAGATTGATAATCTCTGGCTTCCAAACTACGCATTTTTTCTTGATCGTACAAAATATCTATAATAGGAGGGCGTTCAACATCTTTTTTTATAGAAAGCAAAAATACCCCTAGCTTCCTATATTATAAAATCGAATTCACGCATAAGGATAATAGTGGCAATGTTTTTAGCTATAGGGTGGTTGATGTTGGGGAGTTCATAAAACACGTTTTGCAAAGCGCAATGGATGTGCACAAATTTTCTTTCTAACTTCTCAACAAGCATAAGAATGGCATCAGCATAACAATTGGTCTTGTGCAATCAAAGAATTCTTGGATAATACTTTTTCCAATAATATTACCATCACCCACATGAAAGATTTTTGTTTTATAATTAGGTGGAGTTTCAGTATCACGATTTGAAGAACAATTCTCAAGAGCTTCTTCAAGATTTTCAACGATAACCTCCCCAGTTTCAGACATGTTGGCAACAAACCGCACTAACAAACAAACACTCAAGAAGCAAGCGGAAAGAGACGAACGGAAGAGGGGCGAAGAAAAGGCAAAGATTTTCGAAAATCGTTTCAGAAGTGGGGGAGAGGAAAACGAGTGGCGAATGGCAAATAATGTAATGTGAGCGAGAAGAGTTTATGATGGGTACTTGGTATGGCTCGACTTGGCATAGATCTCCCCGGCAACGGCGCCAGAAATCCTTCTTGCTACCTCTTGAGCATGCGCTGGTTTTCCCTTGAAGAGGAAAGGGTGATGCAGCAAAGTAGCCTAAGTATTTACCTTAGTTTTGAGAACCAAGGTATCAATCCAGTAGGAGACAACACACAAGTCACCTAGTACCTGCACAAACAATCAAGAACCTTGCAACCAACGCAATAAAGGGGTTGTCGATCCCTTCACGGGCACTCGCAAAAGTGAGATCTAATAAAGATAGTAAAGTAAATATTTTAGTTTTTTTTGTTGTATAGCTTGGAAAGTAAAGATTGCAAAATAGTAAACGAGATGCGATGTAAACAAAAGAGATGTAATATAATAGGAAAGAGACCCGGGGGCCATAGGTTTCACTAGTGGCTTCTCTCAAGATAGCATGTATTACGGTGGGTGAACAAATTACTATCAAGCAATTGATAGAAAAGCGCATAATTATGAAGACATCTAAGGCAATGATCATGAACATAGGCATCACATCCGTGTCAAGTAGACCGAAACGATTCTGCATCTACTACTATTACTCCACACATCGACCATTATCCAGCATGCATCTAGAGTATTAAGTTCATAAGAACGGAGTAACACATTAAGCGAGATGACATGATGTAGAGGGGTAAACTCAAGAAATATGATATAAACCCCATCTTTTTATCCTTGATGGCAACAACACAATACATACCTTGCTTCCCCTACTGTCACTGGGAAAGGACACCGCAAGATTGAACCCAAAGCTAAGCACTTCTCCCATTGCAAGAAAGATCAATCTAGTAGGCCAAACTAAATCGATAATTGGAAGAGACTTGCAAAGATATCAAATCATGCATATAAGAATTCAGAGAAGAATCAAATAGTATTCATAGATAATCTTGTTCATAAATCCACAATTCACTGGATCTCGACAAACACACCGCAAAAGAGTGTTACATCGAATAGATCTCCAAGAAGATCGAGGAGAACTTTGTATTGTGAATCAAAGAGAAAGAAGAAGCCATCTAGCTAATAACTATGGACCTGAAGGTCTGTGGTAAACTACTCATGCTTCATCGGAGAGGCAATGGTGTTGATGTAGAAGCCCTCCGTGATCGATTCCCCCTCCGGTAGATCGCCCGGAAAGGCCCCAAGATGGGATCTCATGGGTACAGAAGGTTGCGGCGGTGGAGAAGTGGTTTCGTAGCTCCCCCTGATGTTTCTAGTGTATAAGAGTATATATAGGCGAAAGAAGTACATCGGTGGAGCTATGAGGGGCCCACGAGGGTGGGGGCGCGCCTACCCCCTGGGCGTGCCCTCCTGCCTCATGGCCTCCTCATAGAGTCTCGGACTTCAACTCCAAGTCTTCTGGATTGCTTTTGGTCCAAGAAAGATCCTCGTGAAGGTTTCATTCCGTTTGGACTCCTTTTGGTATTCCTTTTCTGTAAAACTCTAAAATAGACAAAAAACAGAAATTGGCACTGGGCCTCCGGCTAATAGGTTAGTCGCGAAAATAATATAAAAGAGCATATTAAAGCCCATTAAACATCCAAAACATATAATATAATAGCATGGAACAATAAAAAATTATAGATATGTTGGAGACGTATCACACTGGTGGTACATTCACCATCAGCTCCACCCTTGACGACAAATAGGAAAGCATGCTCGTTGCCTCCATACGGGCAAATGTTGATGTGTTTGCTTGGCAACCATCTGACATCCCCGGTGTTCCTAGGAAGGTAACTGAGCACCACCTTGATGTCTGCCCTCATGCTTGGCCTGTCAAGCAGAAAGTCAGGAAACAAGCTTTAGAGTGGCAACAATTCATTGCCGAAGAGATCAAGAAACCCAAAGCGGCTGGTTTGGTCAAAGGGGTGTTGCACCCGACGTGGTTGGCAAACCCGGTGGTGGTGCGCAAGGTGAATGGGAAATGGAGGCTTTGCATAGACTTCATAGATCTAAACAAGGCATGCCCAAAGGACCCATTCCCCTTCCCGCGCATCGACCAAATTGTGGATTCCACTTCCGGGTGTGACCTGCTTTATTTCTTGGATGCATACTCTGGGTACCACCAGATATTTATGTCCAAGGAGGACGAGGAGAAGACCGCGTTCATAACCCCATGTGGCATGTACTGCTTCGTACGGATGCCCTTCGGGTTGAAGAGCGCTGGATCCACTTTTGCGAGAGCAATACAAATTGGGTTTGAGCCTCAGTTGCACAGGAATATTGAAGCTTACATGGATGATATAGTGGTCAAAACCAAGGAGAAATCAACACTTATTCAAGGCTTGGAAGAGACCTTTGCAAATCTGTGCAAGATCAACTTGAAGTTGAACCCTGAGAAATGCGTGTTAGGCGTTCCCTCCGGCAAGCTACTTGCTTCTTTGTATCTCACCGGGGGATAGAGGCCAACCCCGACAAGATCAGAGCAATCAAGCAGATTCAAGCACCCAAGAGAGTCAAGGACGTGAGGCGTTAAACTGGATGTGTTGCCGCACTTAGTAAGTTCATTTCCAAGTCTTTCGAGCGCGCCCTACTATTCTTCAAAATTCTAAAGAAGGAAGGTCCAATGAAGTGGACCCCGGAGGCAGAAGCAGCGCGGCAAGACTTAAAAGCCTACCTTTCCTCTGCTCCCACCTTGGTCGCTCCTAAACCACAAGAGCCGTTGCTGCTATACTTAGTGGCAACCAATCAAGTGGTTAGTGCAGTGCTGGTGGCATAGCGAGAAGTAGATGAAGGAGTAGCCGAAGCTGTTGGGTTCGATGATAGGGTACGTCGACTGCAAATTAAAATTTTCCTACGCGCAGAACAACCTGGAACATGCTACGGGAGATGGATCACATTTTGTTACCACTAGACGCGCAGTGCCGTGCAGCGGAAGAAGAGTTAGGGCAGCGCGTCCGCGTGGATCGTCTCCTCCTCGTCCAATCTCCCTCGAACAGCCAGTCGTCCGATCCCACGTACAAGTTCGTCGGAGCGGCGCAAGTGCACCGCCTCTAACGGTATCCGCGCGTGCAGGAGGAACACCATGCGGCGGACTGCTAGGTCCGATCACACAACCGGCGGTGAGTGGAGGTGGCTCTTCGCAACACATGCAAACCCTAGTGACAGCATCGAAGCGATCAATCGAATAAGTGCGCCGCACCTCTACTATTTATAGGCATCCGTCGCGGGCTCAACACTTGGGCCTTGCATGGATCCTAAAGCCCAAAGTCTACTCGGTCGCGTTCCAAGTCCAGTTTGGATCACATCCGACCAGTGTCCTCTAAACCGACCTCGTAGGTTCCTTCCCTTAAGCGCGCGACCCCTTAGGTTCAAGTCGTCTTGGTCACAGTCCAGATCAGCTCCGACCTGCACGGTTGGTAGCGGCCTCTAGAAAAACGTGCCGACCACCAAGCAGACTATGAAGCTGGTTAGGCGAACCTATAGAATGTATCACACTTCTATTCCCTTTGCCTCACGATATGTGTTGTCAGGCTCAAGGCGAGACTGTTATCCTTGTGCTAGCCCGACCTCTTTCTCGTTCTAGTGATACCGACCACAAACCGGATTATCTGATAATCCCTGTCGCATGGCCTTGCTTATCCTAATCGGATCACGCTAGGGGCCCAGAGTATATCTCTCCTGATCGGAGGGGCAGATCCCATCTTGCTCGACCATGTCTCACAGCATGGGACTGGACAAACCCGAAACCTACCTTTGTAACTACCCAGTCACGGAGTAGCATTTGGTCAGCCCGAAGTAAGTCTGTCACCATCCCGAGTACATGCGCCAGCTCAGGTCTTAGGACATAGACCATATGTTGTACTAGAGACTCACAGATGACATATCGCTGCGTCTCATAGATGGGTCTGTCCGACTTGGACCTTATCTTGACTCGGATTCGACTACATCGAATCTGACCAGATCCTTCCGAGTCCATATTATCCGTTTAGCATCCAATGCTCCATGGCTAGTGAGACCAAGCCATCGACCGTGTCATGTGCCAGTCTAGTTTGATGTGTGCCCACACGTCACTTGCGACTAGGGACAATCTAGGATGTATCATACAACACAAGATCTCACAGACAAGTCACGTACTTGCCAACAAGTATCATTGATTACATCCAAGGACTATCTTTATTCATAAACACATAGGAAATATCATCATACATGATTGCCTCTAGGGCATATCTCCAACAGAAGCTACTATCCTCCTCGGGGATGGAAGTGAACCAGTCACGGCAAGGTCAGATACAGATCAGGAGAAAGAAGAGCAGGATAACAAGTGCAATCCCAAGACCATGACAAAGAAAAGGGTAGTGCAGCGACCAGTGTACTTTGTTACCTCCCTGTTGCAGGGGGCTAGGTCAAGGTACTCTAGAGTGCAAAAGTTGATCTTCGGCCTCATCATGGCCTCAAGGAAACTGCGCCACTACTTCCAAGCCCACGAGATCACAGTCGTCACTCGTTTTCCTTTGCAGCGCATACTGAGGAACCCTAAGGCCACTTGCGGGATAGTTGAATGGGCATTAGAGTTGTCAAGCTTGGTCTAAAGTATAAGAGTACCTCAACCATCTAGAGTAGGGCAGTGGTGGAGTTCATTGCAGAATGGATACCTACTCCAGATGAAGAGACACCAGAAACAGTTATCCCCGGTAAGGAGGCGCCCCAAGAATGGATCATGTATTTTGACGGTGCCTTCTCATTACAAGGCGCGGGGGCTGGTATGCTCCTTGTTGCGCCTGGAGAACACCTCAAGTATGTGATCCAAATGCATTTTCCCCGGGAGAAGGCCACCAAAAACACTGCAGAATATGAAGGGCTCCTTGCCGGAGTCAGAATTGCAACAGAACTGGGAATTAAGAAGTTGATCATTCATGGGGACTCGTAGCTCGTGGTGAGACAAGTAAACAAGGATTACCAAAGTCCATTAATGGAGGCATACATAGAGGAAGTGAGGAAGCTAGAGGAGCATTTTGATGGATTACAAACAAAGCACGTGCCACATGCGGAAAACAGCATCGCTGATCATCTGTCAAAATGTGTTGCACAAAAGCTTCCTGTGGAACCAGGGACTTTTGTTCTTAACCTGAATCAACCCTCAGTATCCCTGAAAATGATGGCTAGAAAAAGGAAGAAATTGGGCTCCAGCAGGCATCTCCCGGCAGGGCTCCCCGAAGTACCCGGCAGAGAGGCTGCCGGGAATAACTCCACTTCGCGTGGTGAGTAGCACCCTCCTGCTGAACTACAAGTTCTTGCGGTTGAGATATGTGCTCCCACAAATGAGGAGGCTCCGTTTGTCCTTGTTGTCGAGCCTCAAGCTCCAACTTGGGCACGACACATAGTCCACTTCCTCCAAACAGGAGAACTTCCTGAAGAGCAAGAAGAAGCCGGAAGAGTAGCCCGGCGGGCCAGTATGTACCAATTTATCGATGACACACTATAGAAGAAGGCCCAAAGACATGAAATTGAGGTGCATTTGCCGGGAAGAGGGGAAGGAATTGTTGGCAGAAATACACGAAGGCATGTGTGGCTCCCATATTGGATCAAGAGCCTTGGTTGGAAAAGCTTTCCGGCAAGGTTTCTACTGGCCTGCAGCCCTCCAAGATGCGATTAAGCTAGTCACCAGATGTGAAGCCTGCCAGTTCCACTCCAAGAACACCCATCAACTCGCTCAAGCTCTCCAGACGATCCCTTTGTCATGGCCATTTTCGGTCTGGGGGCCCGACATCTTGGACCCCTTCCCCCGTGCTACTGGGGGCTTTGAATTCTTGTACGTTGCAGTCGACAAGTTTACAAAGTGGCCGGAAGTGGAGCCTGTGAGGAAGGTAACTGTCGGTGTCAAAACCGGCGGATCTCGGGTAGGGGGTCCCGAACTATGTGTCTAAGGTTGATGGTAACAGGAGGCGGGGGACACGATGTTTACCCAGGTTTGGGCCCTCTCTATGGATGTAATACGCTACTTCCTGCTTGACTGATTTTGATGAATATGAGTATTACAAGAGTTGATCTACCATGAGATCGTGATGGCTAAAACCCTAGAAGTCTAGCCTGTATGATTATGATTGCCTCTACGGACTAAGCCCTCTGGTTTATATAGACACCGGAGGGGACTAGGGTTGTACAAATTTAGTTAAAGAGAAAGGAATCTTCATATCCGGGCGCCAATCTTGCCTTCCACGCTAAGGAGAGTCCCATCCGGACACGGGAGAGAGTCTTCTGTCTTGTATCTTCACAGCCCAACAGTCTGGCCCACGCTACATAGTCCGGCCGTCTGAGGACCCCTTAATACAGGACTCCCTCAGTAGCCCCTGTATCAGGCTTCAATGACAAGGTGTCCGGCGCGCGAATTGTCTTCGGCATTGCAAGGCGGGTTCCTTCTCCGAATACTTCAAAATAGTCTATGAACACAGGATCATGTCCGGCTCTGCAAAACAAATTCCACACACAACCGCAGAGAGTATAATATTTCACGAGTCCAATCCGCTGACAACTTTTTGTAGCGTGACATCACGTCGCCGCCCGGCCATTATTTCGAACCATTTTTCAGCCTGCCGGTCCATATTTCGAGATGCGGTTTCATTGGCACGTCTTATCAAAGCAGTAATCATGTCCCCTTATTGTGGGATTCTCATCAATACGAGCATGGTTAATCCCACTGTATCGTCTGCACGGCCCTTGGGAATAGGCAAGTTTTTAGGGCGAGTGGGGAGGCGCTTGATATTCACTGCCTTTATAAAGAGATAAGGATTCACCCCTTTCACCCACGCCTTCTCTCTCTGCCTCCCCCACTCTCGAGCTCCAGCGCCCAAGTTCTCATCTTTTCCGCCCCAAGAAAGCACTCCAACCATGTCCGGATCAGGAGTGCAGGGCAAGTGGATGGTCTCCTCCGTCAAGGAGAAGGACATTATGAAGCTCCGGAAGGCGGGGTATTTGGCCAAAGAAATCACCCACCGGCTCCCGGCAGAGGGGCAGATCATCCCCACTCCGGAGCCCCATGAGAGGATGGTGTTCATCCCCCACTTTGTCCGCAGGCTAGGATTTCCTCTCCACCCATTCGTCGGCGGACTCATGTTCTACTACGGGCTAGATTTCCGTGATCTAGCCCCAAATTCTTTCCTCAACATCTCGGAATTCATTGTCGTGTGCGAGGCTTTCCTCCGCATCCCACCCCACTTCGAATTGTGGTGAAAGATCTTCAATATGAAGGCGAAGGTGGTGGGTGGCCAACACGCAGAGTGCGGAGGCGCCATGGTGAGCAAGATGCCCAACGTCACATGGCCCGAAGGCTCCTTCATGGAGACCGTCGAAGGGTGGCAGCAATCATGGTTCTATATCACAGAACCCTGCGATGCCACCTGGGTCGCGGCTCCTGAATTCAAGTCTGGAGCCCCAATATGGCTCACCTCCTGGCTGGAGAAGGGCCTGAATTGGGCTGCGTCGGACAAGCTGACAACACTACAAACGCGCATCCAGAGCATGGCGGACAAGAACACCAAGCTTGTCAACGTGATCCAGGTGATCCTAGTTCGCCAGATCCTTCCATGCCAAAGCTGGACCTGTAACTTGTGGGAGTTCGATCTGGCCGAGCACCAGACCCTGCAACATTTCTTCGGCGTCACGCACGAAGCCATTTGGAAGGTTCTCTTCAAGGCCAATGAGATGTGGCCGAAGGAAACCGAACACCGTGGGTACAACCTGACCCATCCCGCCAGTCCGATAATTTTTTTGCATTTCAAGGTGAATCCTTTACTAACTTATCCAGGGAAGATGCATGAGCCTCCTATTTATTTTTGCAGGGCTGTACAAAGAAATTAGAGCAGATCAAGTGTCCGGCTCCGCTGCCCGAGGAACCAACCATCCCGCTTCTGACGAAGATGCTGGTTCCGGCACCCTACCAGGCGCCGGAGAAGAAGGCCAAGGGGAAGGCCAAGGAGACCAGAAGCGGTCTCCGTCGCAAGGGTGCTTCGAACATGACGTCCGCAGACACCAAGACTCACTCCTCCACCGTGGTGGATGAAGAGGAGGAGGAAAGCAACTCTCCCCCTGAGGGGGGAAGGAAGCAGAGGGCGACCTCCACAAATCTGGAGGCAGAGGTGTCCAAGAGTGGGAAGGGTTCCCTTGCGGATAACTCTGCGTGGGACGTCGGCAGCAGCCTAGAGCGGCGCCCCCGAGACAAGCCCCTGGCCGAATCATGAGTACTCAAAAAACCGGGACGCATTCATATATCCGGCCTCTCTACTTCATAGTCTTAACATGTTGAATCATGCATTTGCAGTCCGGCTCGGTCCGACCTCGAGCTATCCGCATCTTCGGGGAATTCGCTGGACCCGAAGGCGATGGACAGCAGGTCCCTTCTGGCGGCCTCCTCTCCCAAGGCCATGGATGACACTGAGGTGTTGTCCCAAAGGATCCCAGGCCAGGGAGAGGCTCAGGAGGCCGTTAGGGCGGCGCCGGAGAGTGAAGCCTCAGCCACCAGACACATGGGGGAGCAAATCCCCATGGAGACTAGCGATGCGGGCCATATTCAGTTTGACCCCCAGCCAAATACGGTCCCGGAGAACTATGTGGCTCCAGAACTTGGCAAGCAGCCTCCTTCAAAAGGAGGAGGTGCGCCAATTCTGTCGGTGACCTCTGTCCAACCAAAGGCGCCGGACACTCTAATGGAAGCGCTGCGAAGTGCTTCCATTATTGAAGAACACCATACCCTTAGGTGTATGGTGGTTGAGAGGATTCAGTCCGCGAAGAGCGGACTGACCGAAGCCTACACAAGCCTTCTAACAGGCTTTGAGATAAGCAACGCAATTATGTAAAAAGAACAGTATAGACAGTAACCCCTGAGACACTGTCCGGTGTTCGAAAAGAAAAGCCGGACAGAGGATCAAACAAGTTTCGTAGGAGACTAACCAGATGAGTCAATGTGAACAAGCAGGCGTCGTTACTGGCTGCGACCTCTCATACTGCTGAGGTTTCTGGACTGAAGCAGAGTCTGGAGCGGGCCGAGGAAGAGCTCGGCCGCGTGAAAAAGCAGCTAGAGGATAAACAAGGTATGCAATGACCTTTTGTATATTAGAAAGGATAGATGATTTGTAATGACCGTAGTGCCATTTTATTTGTTGGAGCGGCGACCGAGGTGGAGGCTCTCAAAAGGGAGCTGGCCGAGGCCAAAAAGAAAGCGGCAAAGGAGCAAGCTGCCCGTGAAAAACACGAGGCCAGGGTTAATGAGGTCCAGCAAGAGCTCCAGGACGCCATTAAGAAATGCGAGTCCTTGGAGCGCGATATTGCAGATCGAGAGACCGAACTCGCCAAGGCTTGCCAGAGCGCGCAACATGCCTGGGTGGAAGCCCAGGGCGCCCTCCAGGAAATCCAAGAGGCCAACAAAATTATGGCGGGTAAGGCCTTCATTATGCAAAGCAAATATGTGAAGAAGAGGTATCTCTTACTAACCCAAATTTGGAGTTCTCCAGGGGCGTTTGTGAATCTGCCGCACAGTTTTTCCGATGCCGCGGAGTTATTTCAAGCTGAAGAGGGGAGCTCGACGGAGAAGCTGTTCTGGTCACAATACCTTGCGCCAGAACATCCGGTGCCCTTTATTGATCAGCTAAAACAACTGGTCGAACTGCATAGGGTGGACGAACTGGCGATGAAGGATTTGATAGTCCGGACGTGGCCTGCCGAAGGCATACCCAGCAGCTACTTGGGGCTCGTGAAGCGGCTGGTCAATGCCTGCCCCCGGCTTGACGTCCGCAAGCGGTCGGTCTGCATCAAAGGTGCGCGGATGGCCTTCACCCATGTCAAAGTTCAGTGGGCGAAGATGGATGCCGTCAAGCTCACGACCAAAGGACCGCCCGCTAGCAAGGAGCACCGCATGCCCGAGCGGTATTTTGACGATGTCCTGGAGGGATCCCGCATTGTGGCGGAGTAATGTGCTAAGGATATTACCTTTGAATGAATACATTCATGTTATCATGTCCTGTACTATGAAACAAGGTCATGGTGTAATATAATGCTTGTTTTTTATTTAAAATTTTACCTCCTGTGCGACCGTTTTCATTGAATCTGAGAGTTGGCCAGTCGTCGGCTTCAGCCCCCATGTTGTTAGTATGGGGGTGCTCGGGATGGAATCTAAGCACTCTTGATCCAAAGGATTGGTCCTTGAAGGAGGTGTTTAGCGCAACAAACCAGGCAATCGGACTATGTGGCTTTATCACCCTCACTTAGCCATAGGAGTTTGACAATAGAAGTTTAGGCGCAACCCCTAGAATTCGTAAGTCCGAACTTGGGGTGCTGTAAACACCTGATCGAATAAAAACCGATTCATCGCATAATGCGGAAAAAATCACAAAAGATTTGTAACCTCTCAAACAGCTGACTGGCTCACGCCGCATCATGACAGTCAGTTTTCGGCTTTCTCTACTGAGGTGCTCATCCGGATAAACCAGGACATAATCGCAGTAGTTCTCCCTTTACTACCCTAGTCGATATATCGGAACGTAAGGTAGTAAGCACAGGAGCCGAGCAAGCCAACTATTGACCAAAGACATGATTCGGAGCCGATGCATATAATGCTAAAGTTTGGGGTGCCGAACTATACTGTAAAGAAGTGTTTTGACTTTGTTACCGTATTATGGGGCGTAATGAAGCCCCTGGCGAATTAAGGCATACAAGAGTGTATGGGTGCAATTAATAAGAATATAAAAAATGAAGTAATAGGTTAATGCTGCAGAAATTGGGCCGTAAACTATTTTCCATTATAGTTTGATTAATATGTCAAAGCGTATTTGTACAAGTAGTGCGATAAGCAACAGAGCTATTTAACATGCCACGAC
This sequence comes from Triticum dicoccoides, assembly GCF_002162155.2. Taxonomy (NCBI): domain Eukaryota; kingdom Viridiplantae; phylum Streptophyta; class Magnoliopsida; order Poales; family Poaceae; genus Triticum; species Triticum dicoccoides. The sequence goes on from NC_041389.1 coordinate 243,216,075, forward strand.
CAAGGGAGAGCTGCGTGTGGGTCCTTAAAACAGGCGTAACGATCATTTAAAGAGACCACCTGGAAATTCCCTTATATGTCAATGCTTCTTGCCGTCTTGGTGTATCCGTCCCTTGATAGGTCCGACAATCAGGCCACTAGGAAAGGCCTGAGAAAAAAACAAACCTAAAAATAAAAATAAAAAGTGAAAGTATGTGGGTCCAGGGGATGTTGAGCCGTATTATGGACGACGATCTAGCTGTGCCATCGTCTATGCCCATGGTATTTTGAGTGCGTAGTTATGTACGCGCGGTACGAATGCCGCCGTTTGGTCAGGACTGGGACAGAGGCCGAATTGCTAGTCAAGCTCTTGATGTGCTGGACTGTCCTGCTGCAGAGTAGTTTGGACTCGTTTGATAGTGTCCGGGAGCTTGGCCGCCGAATTAAGGTTCTGCCTGAAAAGGCTGCTCTGTGCTTCTGCTATGAGGGCAGCGGTGTGCTCCTCGGTACGGAGGGAGCGTTTCGTGTTTCCATTGACTGTATGACACCGCGTGGTCCGGGCATCCTGAGCTTGATATAAGCGTAATGTGGCACTGCATTGAATCGGGCGAATGCAGTTCGTCCGAGCAGTGCGTGATAGCCACTGCAGAAGGGGACGATATCGAAGATCAACTCTTCGCTTCGGAAGTTGTTCGGGGATCCGAAGACCACCTCCAGTGTGATTGAGCCCGTACATCGGGCCTCTACATCTGGTATGACTCCTTTAAAGGTGGTTTTTGTGGGCTTGATCCTTGAGGGATCAATACCCATTTTGCACACTGTATCCCGATAGAGCAGGTTCAGGCTGCTGCCACTGTCCACGAGGACCCGCGTAAGATGGAATCCATCAATGATTGGGTCGAGGACTAGTGCGGCCAAATCGCCATGATGGATACTGGTCGGATGGTCCCTGCGATCGAAGGTGATCGGGCAGGACGACCATGGGTTGAACTTTGGGGCGACTGGCTCCATCGCGTAGACGTTCCTGAGCGCGCGCTTGCGCTCCTTCTTGGGGATATGGGTAGCCTATATCAT
>NC_041389.1:243217428-243263002 GCF_002162155.2 Triticum dicoccoides
GCTTCTTCTATCCCCCTGTGTTCGGTGACCGGGGCTCCTCGTCATCGTGCTTGCTTTGCGACCCCTTCTCCTTGTTCTCGACATTTAACTTGCTAGTCTATTTAAAAACCCAATAGTCTCTGTTGATATGATTGGCTGGTTTATCAGGAGTGCCGTGGATTTGACGTGGACGATCGAGTATGCGGTCCAAGCTGGACGAGCCCAGATTGTTTCTTTTATATGGCTTCTTCCGCTGACCAGTCTTAGAGCCACTGAATCCGGTGTTAACCGCCGTGTCCTCGGTGTTGTCACCGTTGCTTCGACGCTTGTGTGTATTGCGTCGGGGCTTGCCGTTGCTATTTCTGGCTTCAGAAGTGCCAGGTTCGCTTGTATTGTTATTACTACGGGCTAGCCAGCTATCCTCGCCCGCGCAGAAGCGGGTCATAAGCATCATGAGGGCTGCCATAGACTTCGGCTTTTCTTGGCCGAGGTGTCGCATGAGCCATTCGTCACGGATGCTATGTTTGAAGGCCGCTAGGGCTTCGGCGTCTGGACAGTCGACGATCTGGTTCTTTTTAGTTAAGAACCTAGTCCAGAATTTCCTGGCTGACTCTCCGGGCTGTTGAACTATGTGACTTAAGTCGTCGCCATCCAGAGGTCGGACATATGTACCCTGGAAGTTGACGAGGAAGGCGTCTTCCAAGTCTTCCTAGCTGCCAATTGAGTTTTTGGGCAAACTATTCAACCAGTGCCGAGTAGGTCCCTTGAGTTTTAGTGGGAGGTATTTGATGGCGTGAAGATCATCACCGCGGGCCATATGAATATGGAGGAGAAAATCCTCAATCCATACCACGGGGTCTGTTGTCCCATCATATGATTCGATGTTCACGGGTTTAAACCCTTCCGGAAATTCATGTTCCATTACTTCATCAGTGAAGCAGAGGGGGTGTGCGGTGCCTCTATATCGAGCCAAGTCGCGATGTAACTCGGATGGAGTTCGTCTGCGGTTTTTGGCCCAGGCGTGGTTATGTTGGTCACGTCCAGCCAGATGGCCATCGTCGCGCATCGGGGCACGCCCCCGCGATCCATAGATCGATCTGGTCTGACCTGCTCTATTTTCCAGGTCATGCCGCAGGTCATATGTGTATCCCCGAGCTGTTGTGTCTCTGTTTTTACGTCGAGGTAGTACGGGCTGTTGTTCGGCTTGAGTTGCCGCATTGTCCCGCCACGTGGTGGTCGGTCAGCCGCATTATGCGCTGGTAGGACGGGCTCCAGCGCCTCGTCATTGAATTGGGGTAACAATTTGCGTTTCGAGTTACTTTTGGTTGGGCGCTCGAGGCCGTATTCCTCGGTTGCCAGGACATTAGTCCATCTGTCATTGAGTAGATCTTGATCAGCTTGAAGCTGTTGTTGCTTCTTTTTCAGGCTCCTTGCAGTGGCTATTAGCCGGCGCTTAAAGCGCTCCTGATTGATGGGCTCCTCAGGCATGATAAAGTCTTCGTCGCCGAGGCTCGCCTCATCCTCGGAGGATGGAAGATAATTACTATCCTCCGAGTCTTCATTAACAGACTGTTCCTTAGGGCTGACTCACCCATCCTCCCGTTCATCCTGTTCGAAAGTTGGCTCAACGGGGTCTTCATTGTCTTCGGCATCGTCCGGACTATTATTTTCTCCTGTGCCGGTATTGCTGTTTTTTCCACGATGTGGTTTAGAGCGGTGCCGCTGACGTTGACGCTTTGGCTGTATCTCAGGAGGCTTATCCTCGACTGGATCCTTTTCAATGTCACTATCGGATATCGGGTTTCGGCAAAACCCTTAAGGTTCAAACTCTGGGGTGCACGTGAAGATCTTTCCCCTACCGATCCACGCTCGAACGCCTCGCTGAGAATCTAAGCTACACGATGAACAACACAAGGGACACAAGATTTATACTGGTTCGGTTCACCGTTGTGGTGTAATACCCTACTCCAGTGTGTTGTGTGGTGGATTGCCTCAGGGGCTGATGATGAACAGCACAAGGGAAGAACAGCCTCGCGAGAGGTGTTCTTGGGCTGGTGCGGCGAACTACTTGGGTGAGTTCGATCGCTTCTGGATCTGATGAGAACTCGATGCCCTCTACTGTGGTGGCTATCTCTATATATAGAGGCCCTGGTCCTCTTCCCAAATATTGAGCGGGAAGGGCGCCAACAACGGCCATTTTGACGGGGAATATCTAGTACAAGTTATCCTGACTAAAGTCGGTCTTCGGCTGCCAAAGGCACTGGCGACAACGCCGTCTTGGGCTCCATGGTGACCTCCGTCCTGCCGCTCTACTGGTCTTGGTCTCGTTGAACCAAAATGGTAACCTTTGCCTGATGCCTCGGTACTCTGCGCCTCTGCTTGCCCCCTTTGCACCAAGGAGGAAACAAGAACACTGCGCAGGCCAGCGCCCGCCTGTCGCCCGCCTGGTCTCGATCGTCATGGCTTGCGTCACGAGCACCTCGCGAGGTACCCTTGCCTTGATCTCTCCGCCTCCTCGCGAGCCTGCCTGGTGAGGCCCGTCCCGAGGAAGCCTTGCGTCGTCTGCCCCGCGAGGCTTGGCCCCTCACGAGGGTCTTGAGCTTAAGTTGATGAAGATGGGTCGTACTAGGCCACCACTTGAGCCATGTCGCAGGCCGCAGGCACGCAAGTCTGGGGACCCCCGTTCCCAGAACGCTTACAGTCGTCATTGTTCTCTTCGGGTGTATCCACCATGTATACGTCATACGAGGAGGTGGCCGTCCAGCGCCCTGTAAGCGGTGGTTTTTGTGCCTGCTCCTCTCCGGCATCGTCGTCCATACCGTTGATGTCTTCGTAGCTATAATCGAGCATGTTGGTTAAGTCTTCGACAGTGGCTATGAAGTGGGTGGTGGGTGGGAAGCGGAATTCTCCGTCATCAGCTTTCAATCCAAACTGGATATAGTTCGGCTGAGAGTACCCTGATAAGGAGAGGGCTTTTAATGAGTTTAGCACATCGCCTAAAGGTGAGTGCCAGAAGATGTCCGCGGAGCTGAATTCAACGATCGGCGCCTGATCAGGTTCGATGAGCGTGGATGCACGCGGTTCGGAACCTATGGCCAGAGACGAATCCGAGGTTCCGGTGACACAGGCCCAGCTCGAGGTTGGATCTGTGTGCGGCTCTAACACCACTGAGACTGCATCTTCCACGGCGGGGTTGAGCTTCCCATCCTCGGACGGCGCAATCTGCTCCGGATCCAGGGCCAGAGCAGTTACAGGTGCTATCTGTTGGGCATGGTCCGATGACAGATTTGGGTCATGTTCATCGTGGTGACAGGGAGCGGCTGCCATGGGCTCGAATCCGTCGAAGATCAAGTCTCCGTGGAATCGACAACATAATTCAAGCTTCCAAACCTGACCTGATGTCCAGAGGTGTAGCTGTCGATCTGCTCTAGATGGCCAAGTGAGTTGGCCCGCAGTGCGAAGCCGCCGAATATGAAGATCTGTCTGGGGAGGAAAACCTTCCCCTGGACTGCATTGTTGTAGATGATTGACGGAGCCATCAAACCTTTTGGTGACGATGCAGCGGAACTCTCAATGAAAGCACCAATGTCGGTGTCAAAACTGGCGGATCTCGGGTAGGGGGTCCCGAACTGTGCATCTAAGGTTGATGGTAACAGGAGGCCGGGGACACGTTATTTACCCAGGTTCGGGCCCTCTCTATGGAGGTAATACCCTACTTCCTTCTTGATTGATCTTGATGAATATGAGTATTACAAGAGTTGATCTACCACGAGATCGTGAAGGCTAAAACCCTAGAAGTCTAGCCTGTATGATTATGATTGCCTCTACGGACTAAGCCCTCCGGTTTATATAGACACCGGAGGGGACTAGGGTTGTACAAAGTCGGTTACAGAGAAAGGAATCTTCATATCCGGGCGCCAAGCTTGCCTTCCACGCCAAGGAGAGTCCCATCCAGACACGGGAGCACTACTAGGGAAAAGCCTATACACAGAATCTTACCAGCAGCGCTCTTCAAAATACCACGCTACTGCTATTTAGCAGCAGCGCGTGCTATCAAAACGCGTTGCTGACAAGAAAATAGCAGTAGCGCGTCCACCGCATACAGCGCTACTGCTATAGTTGCCATGACCTCGCCCCCCCCCGCTAGTTATAGCAGTAGCGCACTACACTAAACAGCGCTACTGCTATTCAGATTAGCTGTAGCGCGTTTTGGCAAACGCGCTACAACTATCCCTACCTTATCCCCACGCGCACGACCGGCCCTCTCACTCACACTCTCACTCTCGCCCGCGTATCCGTCGTCGTGCGTCGCCGCTGCCGCCGCCTTCGTTCGTCCGCCGCCGAGGTACTCCCCTCCTTCTGTCCCTCCTCCCTCCTCCTCGCACATCCTCCCTCCGCCTGCGGCCGCCCCTCCCTCCTCCGCCGCCACCCTCCTCCCTCCGCCTACGGCCGCCCCTCCTCCCTCCTCCGCCGGCAGCCCTCCTCCCACCACCCTCGACCTCGCCGCCCCTAGCTACCTCTCCGTCGCCCCCACCCCCTGCCACTAGTTAGTACTAGATTTAGTAGTAGTACATGTTAATTTAGGGTTCATAGCTAGTACTAGATGTTGCTTAGTTAGTACTAGATTTTTAGTAGTAGTAGTGGTAGTTGAACTACTTTAGTTGTAGTTGAAATAGTTTAGTAAGTAAATTAATAAACTAGTTGAACTAGTTCAATTAATAGAACTAATGTATTTTTAGTAAGATAATTAATATAACTAGTTGAACTACTTTATTTTTAGAAAGAACTAGTTTTTTTCTATTTATAGTAAGTTTATATTTAGTAAGAACTAGTTGAATTAATAAAACTAGTTGAACATGTCATATTTGTTGTTATTTTTTAGTTTAAGCAATTATTCGGGATGTATTAGTGATAACTTATATGGTTTCAGGTGACCACCGTCGTCCCCGTCACTGACCCCCTCCGACATCCCCGCCGTCGTCCCAGTCACCGACCCCCTCCGACATCGAGGTGAGACCAGCCAAATATCCTTGTATATCTTGTGTTGTTGCTCAAATAGGATATGTGGTTGCCCAAGTGGCCGTTCATGTTGAGTTTACATCTCCGAGTGGCCTATGTTTTGCCGGAGTGTTGATTAATTTCCGTTCCGGCAAATTTCAGGCGCTCGATATGTCCTTTTTTAGCAAAGGTCATGCCGGATTTTTTCGTGAATTCTGGCATGACTTGTGCTAGAATATGTACAAGTTTAATCTTTGAATTATGATTGTAGGAAATGTCGTACTCGGACGATGACAGTCTCCCGGGGGAGTGTAGCTGGTGCCACAACGATCGAGGTATGTGCGACAGGTTCGTTCGGCTGGACGAAGATTGGCGCTTCAGCATTAAGCTCGAGGAGACCTTCGATTGTGAAACGGTACGCAACAACGACAAGTGTTTTTTTCGTAATTAAGCATGACTTCAACTATTTCAACGTCTAATTTTCATATTTTAGAATTCGACTAGCTTATCCCATGCCATGCAAGACGCTATGTCTTGGAGAGGATGGGTTTTGAAGACCATGAAAAATTCGAAACAAAGAAAATACACCTACGGACCCATCATGATATGGATTTTGACGTAAATCTATGCAATGCTCAGAGCGTAACCCATTTTGGTTGCCAAAATTGGGAAGCACTTTGCAAAATGTATGGTTTTTATGAGGGTATGATTGTCACCATGGATCTTGGTGATCCTGACATCGAGGAAGACAATATGGACATTTGGGTCCTTGTTGATGCGCTTCCGATTGTACCGCTATGTGAGTTTCTCAAACATAGTTATTAACTAATTTATATTGTTTATTTCAAAATAGTTGATAGCTTATTTCCATTGACAGCTTATTTTGATTCTTCAAAGAATGTGCGGAAGATGGTAGATAAAACCCACTACACCGATGGCACCGAATTAACGTATAAGGAGAAAAATCATCTGATCGCATTTTGTACTCTTCTTGAGAATTACAATGACTATTATCGAACTCCTCCAAATTATGGTGAATACGTGCCACTAGTGCATGTGTTGAACCACGGTAACTTCTCTGGAGATACCTTGGTAAGATTTTTTACTATTACGACATCTGTGCATCTTTTGCATACTTCTAAAACTAGTACATCATTGCTAACTACAAAGTTATTATTATGTTTTTCAACAGAAACTCCCGATGGATTGTGTGCATCAACTGATGTCTCTGCATGGTCGCCTCTCAGTTTTGAACATACTGCCAGGTAAATCTACAGAGCTCACCTGTGCATATCGGATTTCTAAAACCCGTGAACACATGTTCATCAAAGAATGGAAGAAATGTATGGACATTCGCAAGGAGGTTCTTGGAAGTAACATTCAGCGAAAGGCAAGAATTGGAGACAGGCTAATCTCCATTCTCCATAATGGAGAGTCAGGGGCTATCTTGTTTTTTGCTATTTTACCTTAGAAAATGTAGTAGGTCTTAATCGAATGTCATAGGTCCTATGAGGTACAATATGTTTATTATGTGGTAATGTGTTAGAGTTGATAATGATGATCTTGAGGAGGTGTTATGTGATGTCAATGATGAAAATGATGATCTTGAGGATGTGTTATATGACAATGATGTATTATGATGATAAGTTGTTAATGATATGATGATGATGATGATATTATTATTATATCATTGGGTGAAAGAACCGCGGATTAGTTTCAAGTGGATGGACATCCACATGAAACTAGTCCACGGTTCTTTCACCCCATGATGTAATAATGCATTATGATGTAAAAACAACCTCTAAATTCCTGTTGTATGAAAACTTGTGTAAACGTGTATGAATACAACATGAAATAGAAAAGAAATAAAATACTAAATAATAGTAGTAGCGCGGGAGAGGAGAAGCGCTACTACTAATTACCAGTAGCGCTGTTCTGAAGAAGCGCTACTACTAAGTCAATTTAGCAGTAGCGTGGGTCCAGGCGCGCTATTACTAAGCATTAGCTGTAGCGCCTTATCAGTAGCGCTCCTGCCCGCGCTACTGATAGGCCCAAAACCCGCGCTGCTGCTAGGCTTTTCCCTAGTAGTGGAGAGAGTCTTTTGTCTTGTATCTTCACGGCCCAACAGTCCGGCCCACGCTACATAGTCCGGCCGTCCGAGGACCCCTTAATCCAGGACTCCCTCAGTAACCGCACAATTAGCTACCAAGTTCTTGAAAGGATTGGTGTGCCATTTCGGAGTACCCGCCAGAGTTATCACTGACAACAGCACCCAATTAACAAGTCCCGCCTGTCGGTGTCAAATCCGGCGGATCTCGGGTAGGGGGTCCTGATCTGTGCGTCTAAGGCTGATGGTAACAGGAGGCAAGGGACACGATGTTTTACCCAGGTTCGGGCCCTCTCGATGGAGGTAAACCCCTAGTTCCTCCTTGATTGATATTGATGATACGAGTATTACAAGAGTTGATCTACCACGAGATCATAGAGGCTAAACCCTAGAAGCTAGCCTATGATGATTATGATTGTGCCCCTAAGGACTAAACCCTCCGGTTTGTATAGACACCGGAGAGGGCTAGGGTTTACATGGAGTCGGTTACAAAGAAGGAAATATAATTTCCGGATCGCCAAGCTTGCCTTCCACGCAAAGGAGAGTCCCATCCGGACACGGGACGAAGTCTTGAGTCTTGTATCGTCACGGTCCAATAGTCTAGCCAAAGTATATAGTCCGACTGTCTGGATACCCCCTAATCCAGGACTCCCTCAGTAGCCCCTGAACCAGGCTTCAATGACGATGAGTCCGGCGTGCAGTTTGTCTTCGGCATTGCAAGGCGGGTTCCTTCTCCGAATACTCCAAAATAATTACACTTGGATCGTGTCCGGATCTGCAAGATGATCTTCATACACCACCGTAGAGAGAATGATATTTAACAGATATAATCTGCTAACAACTTTAGACAAAGTGACATGACACTACGGTCGGGTCATTATTCAAACCGTTTTCCCACAACTAGCCATAGCGCATATTGCGAGGCGGTTTCCTTGGCATGTCTTGTCACAGCAGAGATCATGTCCCCTTATTACGGGATTTCCATCAATACGGGTACGGGTAACCCAACCGCACAATCAATCATGGCGCTTGGGAAATAAGCGATTCTCAATGGGAAAGTGGGGAAGTGCACCGTTCTCGTCGCCTCTATAAAGGGATAAGGATTCCCCATTTTCACCCACGCCTTCCTCCTCCTCTGCTTATCCATTCCCACACCCTCGAGCTCCAGCACCCTGGTTCACGCTTTCTCCGCACAACCAAACATGTCCGGAGCAGGAGGCAAGTGGGTGGCCTCCACCGTGAAGGAGGAGCATATTGCGATGCTCCGGGCGGCCGGATACTTGGCCGCAGATATTGCGCACCGGCTACCGGACGAAGGGCAGATCACTCCAACTCTGGAACCCCACAAGAGGGTCGTATTTCTCGCCCACTTCGTCCGTGGACTGGGATTTCCACTTCATCCCTTCATCCGCGGGCTCATGTTCTACTACAGGCTAGATTTCGATGATCTAGCCTCAAATTTCGTCCTCAACATCTCGGTGTTTATCATCGTGTGCGAGGCCTTCCTCCGCATCAAGCCGCACTTCGGCTTGTGGCTACGAATCTTCTGCGTGAAGCCGAAGATCGTGAGCGGCCAACAAGCGAAGTGCGGAGGCGCCATGGTGGGCAAGATTCCCAACGTTACCTGGCTTGACGGCTCCTTTGCGGAGACCGTGAAAGGGTGGCAATCGGGGTGGTTCTACATCACCGAGCCACGCGACGCCAACTGGGCGGCGGCCCCCGAGTTCCGATCCGGAATCCTCATGCGGCTCACCTCCTGGGAAAAGAAGGGCCTGGCGTGGGGCGAGCCCGCGGAGCTGAGCAGACTCCAAAACTGCATCAAGAATATGAAGGACAAGAAAATCAAGGTTGTCAACGTGGTCCAAGTCATGCTTGTCCGCCGGATTCTTCCGTGCCAAAGGCGGGCTTTTAATCTGTGGGAGTTCGTCTCGGCCGAACACTAGATGCTTCAAAAGCTCTACGGCATGACGCACAAGGGCGTATGGAAGGCATTGTTCAAGGCCTCCGAAATACCTCCTCCCACATCCGAGGACCGCGTACTTCACGCCACACGGCTCCCCCGTTCGGTGAGTTTTCTGACTACCACCGGATGTAGATTTTCCCAACGTACTCATGAGGGAATCTTAAGTCATTGTGTGTATTTGATCAGGAGTATGTGGAGACGGCAGAGCGGATTGACTGTCCGGCTCCACTGCCAGAAGGCCCAGTAGATGCTCTCCTGGCGGAGATGCTAGTTCTGGCGCCCTATAAGGCGCCGGAAAAGAAGGCCGAAAAGAAGGCCCCGGGGATCAGGAAGGGTCTCTGGCGTAAGGTCGTACCGGACGCCTCGTCCGAAGACGATGAGGCACACTCCTCCCCCGAAGAGGAGGAGGAAGAGGAAAAGGCCGCCCCATCCGGAGAGGACGAGGGACCTAGGAAGGCGACCCAGGGGACTGGGAAGGGTCCCCGGCGCAAGGCCGTCATACCCTCGTCGTCCGAAGATGACGAGGAGGATTCCTCCCGCGGAGGCGGGGGGAAACATGAAGAAACTCTGCCGCCCCGCACTGGGGAGGAGAAGAAGAGGAAAGCTGCCCCGGAGGGGGAGGCTAGGACGCCCAAGAAGGGAAAGGCGTCCCTTCCGGACTACTCCACCACTACTGCCTATAGCGAGGAGGAGTGGCTGCCCAGGGGGAAGCCCCTAGTAAGATCATAAGTATCCGCACTCTATTGTACTTTAGTGCGACTTTGCTTCATAGTCTTGTTATAACACCGAACATATATGGAGTGCGACCAGGGTTCATCCCGAGGTACCATCTTCGGATGTGTCCTTGAGTGATTCAGCGATGAACTCACTCCCGACGGCCACTACTCCTTGGCCTGCGGATGACACAGAGGTGTTGTGTAACACCCACGATGCGGCTATATCTCCCACGTGTCGAAGCACGACTTAGATGCATAACCGCATTGTGGTTTTGTCGCAAGAAGGGTCATCTTCACACAATCCCATGTAATGAACAAGACTGGGATAAAGAGTTGGCTTACAATCGCCACTTCACACAATGAACATATAATTCATACATCATTCAGAGTACACACATAGTCCGACTACGGACGAAGCCAAAAGAAAAGAAGATAACCCAACTGCTAGATCCCCGATCATCCCAACTGGGCTCCACTACTGATCAACATAAAACGAAACATAGCAAAGACCAAGATCTTCGTTGAGCTCCCATCTGAGCTCAGTTGCATCACCTGCACTGGTATCATCGGCACCTGCAACTGTTGTGATAGTATCTGGTGAGTCACGAGGACTCAGCAATCTCAAAACCCGCGAGATCAAGACTATTTAAGCTTATGGGTAGGAAGTGGTAATGAGGTGGAGTTGCAGCAAGCACTAAACAAATATGGTGGCTAACATACACAAGTAAGAGCGAGAAGAGAAGCAAAGGAATGGTCGAGAAGCTAGAAGTGATCAAGAAGTGATCCTGAAGACTACTTACGTTCATACATAACCCAAAAACCGTGTTCACTTCCCGGACGCCGCCAAAAAGAGACCATCACGGCTACACACGCGGTTGATGCATTTTAATTAAGTCCAGTGTCAAGTTCTCTACAACCGGACATTAACAAATTCCCATCTGCCACATAACCGCGGGCACGGCTCTCGAAAGTTTATACCCTGCAGGGGTGTCCCAACTTAGCCCATCACAAGCTCTCACGGTCAACGAAGGATATTCCTTCTCCCGGGAAGACCCGATCAGTCTCGGAATCCCGGTTTACAAGACATTTCGACAATGGTAAAACAAGACCAGCAAAGCCGCCCAATGTGCCGACAAATCCCGATAGGAGCTGCACATATCTCATTCTCAGGGCACACCAGATAAGCGAAGCGTACAGGTACTGACATAACCCAAATTGCCAAGGAATGGTCCCGCACGGTGCTCTAGTTTGGACCAACACTTAGAGGAGCACTGGCTCAGGGGGTAAAATAAAGATTACCCTTGAGTCTGCAGAACCCAAGTGAAAAAGGCTTAGGTGACAAATGGTAAAACCAAGGTTGGGCCTTGTTGGAGGAGTTTTATTCAAAGCGAACTGTCAAGGGGGTCCCATAAATCACCCAACCGCGTAAGGAACGCAAAATCACGAAACATAACACCGGTATACGGAAAACTAGGGCGGTAAGAGTGGAACAAAACACCAGGCATAAGGTCGAGCCTTCCACCCTTTACCAAGTATATAGATGCATTAATTAAATAAGAGATATTGTGATATCTCAACCATAATCCTGTCCACCATGGAGCAATCTTCAACTTCACCTGCAACTAACAACGCTATAAGAGGGGCTGAACAAAGCGGTTACATAGCCAAGCAACGGTTTGCTAGGAAGGGTGAAAAGGTTAGAGGCTGACATGGCAATATGGGAGGCATGGTAAACAAGTGATAGGTAGCGCAACATAGCAATAGAACGAAGCAACTAGCAAGCAAAGACAGAAGTGATATCGAGGGTAATGGTCATCTTGCCTCAAATCCCGCAAGGAAGAAGAACGAGTCCATGAAGAAGACAAACGGACATAGTCGACAAATCCTCACAACTCCGGAACGAAACCGAAGCTAACGAGAGAAGCAAACCAGAAAGAAGCAACAACATGGTAAACACACAAGCATAAACATGGCATGATGCACAAACAAGTATGATGCATGACCGGTTTAAAGAGGCATGGCATGGCAAAGTGCAACAAACAATACTACAAATTAAGTGGAGCTCAATATGCAACGAGTTGCATATTGACGGAACACCACATCGAATTATTTTAGTTTACTCTCGGTTAAGATACTCAACAATTATTAAATGTTAATTAACATGGCAAGAGGTGAAGCATAATTAAACTACCTATTTAAGCAAGTTGAGGCCGGAAACACAAACAACAATTCCGGTAAATCCTCATGTTATTTAGCAATTTAATGCAACAACAATTTTAAACATTTTAAATGTTGTTATCATGATGCGGATGACATATACAAGTTTTATGCAATTTTATGAAAATGTTGACATGAGCATGTTATGAAGCATTTGGTCACCATGGCGGAACGAAACGGGTGCCACGGCAACGAAACCGAAAATGATGCCACGGCAACATATCGGTTCCGGTAGCTCACGGAGATACCGGTGCAAAAGGAAAAGGGCGTGAGTGTGTCATGCAAGGATGGTGGGGTGATGCCGGATTCCGGGTTCCCACGGGATGGCGACATGGCAAACAAGGAGGAACGTGCACAGTGCAAACATACGGTTCAACTCATACAACATGCGTTCGTCCACAGGTCATCATCTCGTCGTTGTACCTTTGAAGCGTGTGTTTTCGGGGCGGATCGAGTTCGTCGAGGGAAGTAGTGGTACACGGGCCGTAGTGGAAGTAGTCGTTCTCGCGATGGTAGTGGAAGTAGTGGTTCACGGACGTCGTGGAAGTAGTCGTTCACGGCGACGAGGTACTCGCGATCTTGGCAACGGTAGTTGTACATGTCTGGAGAGGAACTTGTTGTATCCATGTAGTCGAACTTGGCGTATCTGAAGGGGTACTTGGTGAATCCACATAGTCGTACACAGGGTCATAGAGGAACTTGACGTCCATGGAGTCGACGGTGGTGGAACTTGATGCATCGTCGTGTGTAGTCGTACTCGGTGTCCTCGGGGCATCGGCTGTAGTCATGGTACTTGGCGCTAGTAGTTGTACACGGTCGTAGACGTCCGGTGCGGTACTTGGTGAATCGAAGGTGTCCTTGGCGGTCTTGGGGTCCCTCGATCTAGGAAATTGGCAACAACAAAAAGGGGCAGCAAGGTCTTGAAGCCGAGGCCAACAGGGACAGCTTGAGGAATCAACATGGCGGTAGGGGCACGAGATCTGGACGATGTCGGAAGGCGCGATGGTGGCGGCGGGCTGACTCGATCCGGACGGATCCGGGCGTGAAGGTGGCAGGGAGGCAACTGACGAGACTGTAGGAGCTCATGTGCATCACAAGGAGCACGCCTCCTAGTGGCTTGCGGGTGCTGCAGGAGGGAGGCGCGGGGTCGCGAGGCCGAGGTAGGGGCTCGACAGCGATGAACTTAGCGAAGCAGGGGAGGTCCGGGGCGCCGAGAACCACGGCGACGGAGAGGATCCTGCCAGAAAGAGGTCGGGGAGGGTGCGATGATGGGGTCGTTGGAGCGGCGCAGCAGCTCGGGGCTGATCCTGGCGTTGGAGGCCGGGACTTGGCCGGCAGCAGGGTGTCACAGAGGAGCAGGAGAAGGGGAGGCGTTGGATGGAGGGGCGTTGGGGCGGCGGTCGCCAGGGCGGCGATGGCGAGGAGGGGAAGAAGATGCGGCGGCGGCCATGGCCTCGGTGAGGGGGTCGGGTGCGGGACTCCTGTGGCGCCATGGCAGAAACAGCAGCGAGGAGATCGGGCACTGCGCGGCAAGGGACATGAGGAGGCGATGGGGATCGGGCACTGGTACGAGGGGCTCCTCCCCTGTGGTGGCGCTAGAGGGAGGGGATCGAGAGAATGGGGATCGGGCTAAGCGAGGACTAGGGTTTAGGTATAGGTGGGGCGGCTAGGCCTTGGGCCATCTCGGTGAAGAGGGGAAAAGGCCAGGAGGAGTTGGGCTGCGCTGGATCTCTCTCTCTCTTAAGTAGAAAAGAATTAGAGAGAAGAAAGAGAAAGAGAGGGTTTGAGAAGGAAGTTGAACATGGGGATTATTTTCCCGGACTCACAAAAATGTGAGGAATTTGACAAAAATAGACTGAGGATTTTTAGAGGGAGTAAAATCCACACCTGTTGAATTTAACTCAGACAAGGTTGAATTTCGAAACCCATTCGAATGAATTCCAAATGGGTTGAAATTATAGGGGGGTGACCCTACACACCAGATGTGATTTATGGGCAGATTTGGAACATTTATGGAGAAGTAAATTTGCAACTCAATTTTACTAAAAGGTCGAAAAGGCAGGATAGAAGGTTGAGTCGGATAAAAGAAGAGTTGAAGAATAATGCAAATGTGTTAAAGAGAAGTCACCCTTCCCTCGATTTAAATAGATCAACCATCTATGCAATTTATTAGTTGAGTTGAGATGCAAAGATTAATGACATGATGGCATGATGACATGATGCAAAGCAAAAAATAAAAGAGGAAGCACAAAAGAAACACACGGTGATCACGAAAATATGGAAGTCTTCTGAAGCGTCAGTCTCGGGGCGTCACAACACTCCACCACTACAAGAGGATCTCGTCCCGAGATCTAGGATGGCACCGGAGAAACAGAAGAGGAAGAGAGGAGGTAAAAGTAAGTTGCTTCTTCGACAAAAGAGTGAAACCAAAGAATCTCGAGAGGTTGAACAAATCGAAAGAAAGAATATAAAGGGGATGAGCGGGATTGCAAACACTCCGTTAGCAAAGAGGAACAAGGGATATGACAAGAACCAAGAGGTTAAGTGACAAGATAGATATTGGAACTACTTTGGTTAAAACAAGATAGAGAAAGAATAAGAATGATATAATTTGGGCAGCACTCCGACTGAAAGAAGAAGGAAAACTTGATAAGATGAAAAGAGCTTGAAGAGATGACACAATACTCCGGTTGAGAAGGGAGGTAAAACTTGACAAAATGGGGAGAACTTGAAAAGAGGGCGCGACACTCCGATTACATGGATAACGAAGAGAACACAGTCCTCACAATTCGAGATGATGAGTGAAGAGAACAGCATCGCAATGCCTCCGGAAGAAAGAATAGAAGATAGATCATTGGAATAACAGAATGAAGAAGAAAATGCCAACTTCTACCACAAATGAGCTTGGAAAGCACCCTTCCAAGAAGGTTATAACTGAGTTGTTGGAAAACCAACAACGAAACGAATAAGCTTGTAGTGGGCTTATGGAAAAACTTCTCAAAATTGAGGCGAAATTCTGCCACTACGGAAACAAATAATATAATTGATAACACCGACGAGATGAAAAATTTCTTCCACCAAGATGATAGAGAGATAACTTGGATCATTGATAAACACCACAATAGCAACATTCCTTAGGAAAGACTCAGGTGAAATATGACACAAGATAACTCCAATGAAGAGATTAATGGATTTAAACTACCTCATTCTTGACAACATGTGAATCATGAAACATGAAGGGAAATTGTCAAGAGTGACATAACACCACCTCAAAAGATAAGGTAGAAAGAATTGCACTTTGGAATGCAAGATGAAGAATACTTGAGCTCTTCCAACAAGAATCTTGAGAACGCTTCGAGAATGAATTGAATCCTTGATGAACCACCATGAAGAAACTCCATGAAGAACTCCGGTAATAAAAGTATGATAGAAAGAAAGAGAAGTTGAAAACACAAGGTGAAGCTTTGCAATGATTTAGATGGAGCTTCGCGATGAGATAACCGAGAAAACTTGGAACTCCGAAAAAAAAAGATGAACAACTTGGAACCGAGAATTACTTCATCATGAACAATCTTTGGAAGAAAAGAATTGAATCACCTCGAGGAAATAAGAATAAGATTTATTGTATGCTTATCCTCCATCAAATTAAATTGATGACAAGCAATGAATTTGGCATACTACTTATTCCCGTTGAAAGGATCAAAAGAGATATAGCGCAAGCTTGAGAAGGTATTGATGGAACCACCGGCGGGATTGGAAATAATGAATGAAATGATATGGTAACCAAGGAAGAGGAATGTTGAAAGAACCACCATAAGGATTGAAAATGAAAGTAGCAAAGGCACAATTCACGAGAAGAATTGGAAAATGAATAAAGATACTTGAGGGGATTTAGATACATGGGAACAAAGAGATCACGAGCTGACTAGAACGATGCACCGGAAGAATTCGAGAACGAGAGCTGAAAGCTGAGACTGAGTAGTATTCATAAATGATGGCCTTCAAATGATCGAGAAAGGAAAGATACTCCTGAAATGCATCGGATTGGTGAAAATAATTCTCACAATCGAAAACAATTATGAGAGGATGGCATCAAGCTTGAACTACGCATCTTTGGAAGAATGGGTAAGGATTTAAGAGGAACTCTTCTTCGGTCTTCACATGTTGAGAATGACGATGAGAAACACCACCATGAGTTGTTGAGATACTCCGGGAGAATGAAAAACAAAGAGGTTGAGCCAACAATAAAAATAATAATTTAAAATCGGTCTTGGAAAACATCTGACTGATGAAATTCATTCTTACGTCAAACTTCGAAAAGAATTTGGGAATGGCATCGGAAAATTAGAAGAGTTAGGTAAGATCCTGGAAAAAGACCTGTGGGATAGGGCCCACCCAAAAGATACACCATTGAACGATTGATTGAAAGGGGGGATTGCACCGGTTAATTTAAATGACTTGAATGAGATAACAGCCTCAAAATAACTTGAACGGATAGAGAATGAAAACATGAATCTTCCGAGATATCTTCAACACTCCGGATATGAACTGGGAGAGGTGAATGAATAAGAGAGCCTTGGATAAGAAATTCACATGGGAAGATATGTGAAACAAAAGGAAGAGATATGATCAACACCGAAACTTGAAATTAAACCACCGGAGAAGAAAAGAGACGAAGAGTAATAAACTTGTAGCTCCGTTAGTATCTTCTTGCCATCAATAAAATGGATACCCGATTAAGAAATCTGAGTCTTTGAAGAAAAAGGGTGGGAGGGTGGGAAAACAAAGACAACTTGGGACGAATGAAACAAACACCATTGAGAAAACTTAGAATTGATCTTGCGAATGTTGAAATGATCAGATCCACTTGAAGAGAGGCACGCTGGTTGGAGAAGAATTAACATGACAACCTCAATGATCACGAAGCATTAGCACTCCCATAGAAATATGAGAACACCATTTAGGAAAGGTATGGATCAACACTTGACTTCGAAGCAACTAGAATACCACAAATAAAACAAAACAAAGGATTTGGCTTGCAGAATAAGCCGGAACAAACATATGATAGAGATTTCGTCTGAAGTTTTCGTGGTGGGGCCCACACGGGCTCGATCATACAACACTATCATGTACAAGGCAGTGCACATGACATACGAAGTGTCCCCGAACCAGCATAGCCAAGGGCTCTTTAAGACACAACGAGACCACTGTAAAAACGACCATGGATAGGCGGACCACTAGACGTCGAACCCCAATCTCATATCATGCATCTGTCGGAAAGAAGAAAAAAACTAGAGCTACTTGAATTCCCACCTATAAAACTCCCGAAACTTTCTGGTTATGCAATCTAGTGTTGGGGATACAGGGGAAGCAATATATATCTCACCCAAAACTAACAATCCCTACATCCAAGCTGTATCCATCCGTCAACACATAACCAAGAAACCTTCGGAAATCGTGTACCTCAACCTTCGAAAAGCATCCGTTATACGAGTTATGGCAATACTCCCGAACTCCCCAGTATTGAGTGGCATCGAGGTTATCTCACCAACAACTGCATAAAAGAGATTTTCGATGTCGGCAAAACTCAGGTATTCCAGAACTGCAACGATAAAATTATGACGACAACACCTCGGAGCTCAACTCCCCGGGACACTGCCACAACCCCTAAATGTCACGAGGCACCAAGAACAATGTTCTCGTCATAAGAATATCGGAACAATCCCAAGATACCCGCGTGAACCTAAAACAAATTAGTGAAATCTGAGGCGAGGAAAGACAAAACATCTACGTCCGGAGTCCTCACCAGAGCGATGAAGGGGGCTGAGGAGTAAAAAGAATCCTACTCTCCGATATATATAATCCTAAGACTCAAAATAGTTTTTTTCTAGACTCAACAACGGCCAACAATCAAGGGGGCTCCTATGGTCGGTCGAGGCTCTGATACCAACTTGTTACACCCATGATGCGGCTATATCTCCCACGTGTCGAAGCACGACTTAGAGGCATAACCGCATTGTGGTTTTGTCACAAGAAGGGTCATCTTCACACAATCCCATGTAATTAACAAGACTGGGATAAAGAGTTGGCTTACAATCGCCACTTCACACAATGAACATATAATTCATACATCATTCAGAGTACACACATAGTCCGACTACGGACGAAGCCAAAAGAAAAGAAGATAACCCAACTGCTAGATCCCCGATCGTCCCAACTGGGCTCCACTACTGATCAACATAAAATGAAACATAGCAAAGACCAAGATCTTCGTTGAGCTCCCATCTGAGCTCAGTTGCATCACCTGCACTGGTACCATCGGCACCTGCAACTGTTGTGATAGTATCTGGTGAGTCACGAGGACTCAGCAATCTCAAAACCCGCGAGATCAAGACTATTTAAGCTTATGGGTAGGAAGTGGTAATGAGGTGGAGTTGCAGCAAGCACTAAACAAATATGGTGGCTAACATACACAAGTAAGAGCGAGAAGAGAAGCAACGGAACGGTCGAGAAGCTAGAAGTGATCAAGAAGTGATCCTGAAGACTACTTACGTTCATACATAACCCCAAAACCGTGTTCACTTTCCGGACTCCGCCGAAAAGAGACCATCACGGCTACACACGCGGTTGATGCATTTTAATTAAGTCAAATGTCAAGTTCTCTACAACCGGACATTAACAAATTCCCATCTGCCACATAACGCGGGCACGGCTCTCGAAAGTTTATACCCTGCAGGGGTGTCCCAACTTAGCCCATCACAAGCTCTCACGGTCAACAAAGGATATTCCTTCTCCCGGGAAGACCCGATCAGTCTCGGAATCCCGGTTTACAAGACATTTCGACAATGGTAAAACAAGACCAGCAAAGCCGCCCAATGTGCCGACAAATCCCGATAGGAGCTGCACATATCTCGTTCTCAGGGCACACCGGATAAGCGAAGCGTACAGGTACCGACATAACCCAAGTTGCCAAGGAATGTTCCCGCACGGTGCTCTACTTTGGACCAACACTCAGAGGAGCACTGGCCCGGGGGGTAAAATAAAGATGACCCTTGAGTCTGCAGAACCCAAGTGAAAAAGGTTTAGGTGACAAATGGTAAAACCAAGGTTAGGCCTTGCTGGAGGAGTTTTATTTAAAGCGAACTGTTAAGGGGGTCCCATAAATCACCCAACCGCGTAAGGAACGCAAAATCAAGAAACATAACACCGGTATACGGAAAACTAGGGCGGCAAGAGTGGAACAAAACACCAGGCATAAGGCCGCGCCTTCCACCCTTTACCAAGTATATAGATGCATTAATTAAATAAGAGATATTGTGATATCTCAACCATAATCCTATCCACCATGGAGCAATCTTCAACTTCACCTGCAACTAACAACGCTATAAGAGGGGCTGAACAAAGCGGTAACATAGCCAAGCAACGGTTTGCTAGGAAGGGTGAAAAGGTTAGAGGCTGACATGGCAATATGGGAGGCATGGTAAACAAGTGATAGGTAGCGCAACATAGCAATAGAACGAAGCAACTAGCAAGCAAAGATAGAAGTGATATCGAGGGTAATGGTCATCTTGCCTGAAATCCCGCAAGGAAGAAGAACGAGTCCATGAAGAAGACAAACGGACGTAGTCGACAAATCCTCACAACTCCGGAACGAAACCGAAGCTAACGAGAGAAGCAAACCGGAAAGAAGCAACAACATGGTAAACACACAAGCATAAACATGGCATGATGCACAAACAAGTATGATACATGACCGGTTTAAAGAGGCATGGCATGGCAAAGTGCAACAAACAATAATACAAATTAAGTGGAGCTGAATATGCAACGAGTTGCATATTGACGGAACACCACATCGAATTATTTTAGTTTACTCTCAGTTAAGATACTCAACAATTATTAAATGTTAATTAACATGGCAAGAGGTGAAGCATAATTAAACTACCTATTTAAGCAAGTTTAAATGAGGCCAGAAACACAAACAACAATTCTGGTAAATCCTCATGTTATTTAGCAATTTAATGCAACAACAATTTTAAACATTTAAATGTTGTTATCATGATGCGGATGCATATACAAGTTTTATGCAATTTTATGAAAATGTTGACATGAGCATGTTATGAAGCATTTGGTCACCATGGCGGAACGAAACGGGTGCCACGGCAACGAAACCGAAAATGATGCCACGGCAACATATCGGTTCCGGTAGCTCATGGAGATACCGGTGCAAAAGGAAAAGGGCATGAGCGTGTCATGCAAGGATGGTGGGGTGATGCCGGATTCCGGGTTCCCACGGGATGGCGACATGGCAAACGAGGAGGAACGTGCACGAAGCAAACGGGCACAGTGCAAACATACGGTTTAACTCATACAACATGCATTCGTCCACAGGTCATCATGTCGTCGTTATACCTTTGAAGTGTGCGTTTTCGGGGCGGATCGAGTTCGTCGAGGGAAGTAGTGGTACACGGGCCGTAGTGGAAGTAGTCGTTCTCGCGATGGTAGTGGAAGTAGTGGTTCACGGACGTCGTGGAAGTAGTCGTTCACGGCGACGGTAGAGGTACTCGCGATCTTGGCAACGGTAGTTGTACATGTCTGGAGAGGAACTTGTTGTATCCATGTAGTCGAACTTGGCATATCTGAAGGGGTACTTGGTGAATCCACATAGTCGTACACAGGGTCATAGAGGAACTTGACGTCCATGGAGTCGACGGTGGTGGAACTTGATGCATCGTCGTGTGTAGTTGTACTCGGTGTCCTCGGGGCATCGGCTGTAGTCATGGTACTTGGCGCTAGTAGTTGTACACGGTCGTACACATCCGGTGCAGTACTTGGTGAATCGAAGGTGTCCTTGGCGGTCTTGGGGTCCCTCGATCAAGGAAATTGGCAACAACAAAAAGGGGCAGCAAGGTCTTGAAGCCGAGGCCAACAGGGACAGCTTGAGGAGTCAACACGGCGGTAGGGGCATGAGGTCTGGACGACGTCGGAAGGCGCGATGGTGGCGGTGGGCCGGCTCGATCCAGATGGATCCGGGCGTGAAGGTGGCGGGGAGGCAACCGACGAGACTATAGGAGCTCATGTGCATCACGAGGAGCACGCCTCCTAGTGGCTTGCGGGTACTACAGGAGGGAGGCGCGGGGTCGCGAGGCCGAGGTAGGGGCTCGACAGCGATGAACTTAGCGAAGCAGGGGAGGTCCGGGGCGCCGAGAACCACGGCGACGGAGAGGATCCTGCCAGAAAGAGGTCGGGGAGGGTGCGATGATGGGGTCGTTGGAGCGGCGTAGCAGCTCAGGGCTGATCCTGGCGTTGGAGACCGGGACTTGGCCGGCAGCAGGGTGTCGCAGAGGAGTAGGAGAAGGGGAGGCGTTGCGTGGAGGGGCGTTGGGGCGGCGCTCGCCAGGGCGGCAATGGCGAGGAGGGGAAGAAGATGCGGCAGCGGCCATGGCCTCAGCGAGGGGGTCGGGTGCGGGACTCCTGTGGCGCCATGGCAGAAGCAGCAGCGAGGAGATCGGGCGCTGCAAGGCAAGGGACATGAGGAGGCGATGGGGATCGGGCACTGGTACGAGCGGCTCCTCCCCTGTGGCGGCGCTAGAGGGAGGGGATCGAGAGAATGGGGATTGGGCTGAGCGAGGACTAGGGTTTAGGTATAGGTGGCGCGGCTGGGCCTTGGGCCATCTTGGTGAAGAGGGGAAAAGGCCAAGAGGAGTTGGGCTGCGCTGGATCTCTCTCTCTCTTAAGTAGAAAAGAATTAGAGAGAAGAAAGAGAAAGAGAGGGTTTGAGAAGGAAGTTGAACATGGGGATTATTTTCCCGGACTCACAAAAATGTGAGGAATTTGACAAAAATAGACTGAGGATTTTTAGAGGGAGTAAAATCCACACCTGTTGAATTTAACTCAGACAAGGTTGAATTTCGAAACCCATTCGAATGAATTCCAAATGGGTTGAAATTATAGGGGGGTGACCCTACACACCAGATGTGATTTATGGGCAGATTTGGAACATTTATGGAGAAGTAAAATTGCAACTCAATTTTACTAAAAGGTCGAAAAGGTAGGATAGAAGGTTGAGTCGGATAAAAGAAGAGTTGAAGAATAATGCAAATGTGTTAAAGAGAAGTCACCCTTCCCTCGATTTAAATAGATCAACCATCTATGCAATTTATTAGTTGAGTTGAGATGCAAAGATTAATGACATGATGGCATGATGACATGATGCAAAGCAAAAACTAAAAGATCAAGCACAAAAGAAACACACGGTGATCACGAAAATATGGAAGTCTTCTGAAGCGTCAGTCTCGGGGCGTCACATGTTGTCCCAAAGGCTCCCAGAGCAGGGGGGTGACTCTGGAGACACCCCAAGGCGGAATTCCAGACGCCGGGCACACGGGGTATAAGATCACCGTGGATCGTGCTGACGAGAGCCGCAGCAAGCCGGGCTCTCAGCCGGATACTGTACCGGAACCTCCCATGGTTCCGGACTTGGGCAGGCGGCCCCTCGCTAGGGTTGGCAAGCCGTCCATGCCGATGATTTCCGTTACGCCAGGGGTGTCGGATAGTCTGCAGGAAGCGATTCGCGGCGCTTCCATGGATGAAGAACACCATACTCTTATGAGTGCGGTGATTCAAAAGGTTTTGTCTGCCAAGAGCGGACTAACCGAAGCCTGCACCAGCCTCCCGATGGGCTTTGAGGTAAGTAATAAAAAATGTGTGAAATTACCACCCGATAGGTAGTAGCCCCTGATACTCTGTTTGGTGTTCAGAACGAAAAGCCAAACGGAGGGTCGATTATAATCCGTAGGAGTCTAATAGTAGGTGTGTATGTGAATAAGCAGGCAGTGCTGCTTGCCGCTGCGGCCCGCACAGCCGAGGTCGCCGGACTCAAACGGGACCTGGAGCAGGCCCAGGGAGAGCTCGGCCTCATGAAGAGGCAGCTCGAAGAGAACAAAGGTGAGTGATACCCCGTTCGCATACTATAAAGAATAGACAAAATTGGTGATTCTAACGACAAAGCATTGTGACTTTGAAATAGGGGCCACATCCGAGGTGGCGTCCCTGAAGAAAGCGTTGTCCGAGGCCGAAGACAAGGTGTCCATGGAGCGCAAAGAGCGCGAAAGCAAGATGCTAGAGTGGGCGAGGTACAGCAAGAGCTCCAGGATCTCGGCAAGAAGTTCGAGTCCTTGGAGCATGATCTTAAGATGAAAGAGTCTGAGCTTGTGAAGGCCCTTGCGAGTGTGAAAGACGCCAAAGCCGAAGCCGAAAAGGCATAGCAGGAAATCCAGGCGGCCAAGAAGATAGCGGCGGGTAAGACATTCTTTATGCAAAGCAAGCATGTGGAGGAGACATTTCTTTTACTTACCCGGATTCGGAGCTCTCCAGGGGCATTCGTAGATCTGCCACGCAGCGTATCTGATACTGCGGAGTTCTACCATGCCGGGGAGGAGAGCTCAACGGAGAAGCTGTTCTGGTCCCAGTATGCTGGAGCCAAACACCCGGTGCCTCTGAGTGACCAACTGAAGCAGTTGGTTGAACTCCACAGGGCGGCCGAAGTGGCTATGAAAGATTTCATAGTCCAGATGTGGCATGGTGAGCCCTTGCCTGCCAGCTACTTCGGCCTGATAAAGCGGATGGTAAACGCATGTCCGCGGCTTGAGGTGATCAAGCGATCCGTTTGCATTGAGGGTGCCCGCCGGGCCTTTGCCCGTGCGAAGGTGCATTGGGGCAAGATGGATGCGGAGAAGCTGGTGAAGGACGGGCCGCCGGAGGGCAAGGCGCATCGCTGTCCCGAAAAATATTATGATGGCATGATGAAAGGCGCTCGTCTCGTGGCCGATGAATGTACTAAGGACACGATCCTTGAGTAAATGTACTTCTGTCGCTGTTGTAATATAAAGACGAAGTTACTTGCACTATATAGCGCTTTTTTTGATTTAGAATATTACCTTCTGTGCGGCTGTTTACAAAATTCTAAAAGTAGGCCAGTCGTCGGCTTCTGCCCCCACGTAACTAGTATCGGGGTGTTCCTGGAAAAACCCAGACACTCTTTATCCAAATTTTTGGTCCCTTAAGGAGGTGTCCGGCGCAGCGAACAAGGCAATCGGACTATGCGACTTTATAACTTCCACTTAGCCATAGAAGTCTACAATTTTAAATTTCGGCGAAGCCCCTAGAATTCAAAAAGCCGAATTGGGGCGTTATATATGCCTAAATCAGACGAAGCCGATTCCTCACCTAAAGCGGAAAAATCTTTAAGGATTTTAAGACCTCTTGAATAGCGACCAGCTCTCGCCGCATCATGCCGGTCAGTTTTCGGCTTTCTCTACTGAGGTGCTCGTCCGGAAGAACCGGGACACAATCGCAGTAGTTCTCCCTACGCTACCTTAGCCGATATAACGGAACATAAGGTACCAAAACAAGGGAGCCAGGCAAACCCAACTATTGACCCAAGACATGATTCGGAGCTGATGCATATAGTGCTATAAGTTCGGGGTGCCACACTGTTGAAAGTGTTCGGACTCGTCTTGCCGTATTATGGGGCGCCATAAGAAGCCCCTGGCAAACTGAACGTACGAAGGCGTACGGATGCAATATTAAATAAGCATTTATAGGAAAAATGTGCAAATAGGAATAATAAACTGACGCTATATATTATCTCCCATTGATGAGTAATACGTTTAAGCATATGTTTACAATGAGTGCGTTTAAGCAGAAGTAAATAGGACTATTTAACATGTCCTATCCAAGGGCGGGCTGCATGTAGGTATATAAAACAGGTATAACGATCGTGAACAGATTCCACCTGGGTATTCCCTTTGTGCGCAAAGCCTGTTGCCTCCTTGGTGTTCTCTCCTATGTAAGTCTGACAATCCGGCTCTTCTGAAGAGGCTGCCCTAAAGCAGTGTCCTGAAAGATAAAAGGGGGGGGTTATTAAAGTATGTTGCGGTTATACCACACTGTTGACTGAGTCACTGTTGCACCTTCGCCTATGCCCATGGTATTTTGAGTGCGTAATTATGTACGCGCGACACAAATGCTGCTTTGATGGGGCTTGAGCGGAGGCCGGACTGCTAGTCGCGCTGTTGGCATGCCTGTCGATCCTGTTGCGCGGTGCTCCGGACTTGCTTGACAGTGTTCGGGGTTGTTGTCACCGGATTGGTGGTTTTCCGGAGAAGGATGCATTGTACTTCTGCTGCGAGGGCTGCAGTATGCTCTTCTATACAGAGAGAGCGGTCCATGTTTCCGTTGACTGTTATGACCCCGCGAGGTCCTGGCATCTTGAGCTTGAGGTATGCGTAGTGTGGTACCGCATTGAATCGAGCGAATGCGGTTCGTCCAAGCAGTGCGTGATAACCACTGCGGAAAGGGACGATACCGAAGATTAACTCCTCGCTTCGGAAGTTATCCGGAGATCCGAAGACCACTTCCAGTGTTATGGAGCCCGTGCAACGGGCCTCTACTCCTGGAATTACACCTTTGAAGGTGGTTTTGGTGGGCTTGATCCTTGAAGGGTCGATACCCATTTTGCGCACTGTGTCCTGATAAAGCAAGTTCAGGCTGCTGCCGCCATCCATAAGGACTCGCGTAAGGTGGAATCCGTCGATGATTGGGACTAGGACCAATGCGGCTGAACGGCCGTGACGGATGCTGGTAGGGTGATCCCTACGATCAAAGGTGATCGGACAGGCTGACCATGGGTTGAATTTTGGGGCGATTGGCTCCATCGCATAGACGCCCCGTAGTGCTCGCTTCCGTTCCCGTTTGGGAATGTGGGTGGCGTAGATCATGTTGACCGTTTTCACCTAGGGAGGAAAGTTCTTCTGTCCCCCCGTGTTTTCGGCGTTTATTTTACCGGCCTGTTTGAACACCCATCAGTCTCTATTAGTGTGGTTTGCTGGCTTGTCCGGGGTGCCATGAATTTGGCACGAGCGTTCAAGTATGCGGTCCAGACTAGATGGTCCCTGATTGTTTCTTTTGAACGACTTTTTCCGCTGACCGGATTTGGATCCGCTGAATCCGGCGTTGACTGTTGTGTCTTCAGTGTTGTCGCCGTTGTTCTGTCGCTTATGTCTGTTGCGCCGTGGCTTGCCGTTATTGTCGCGGACATCCGAGGTGCCAGAATGTGGTGTGGTGCTACTGCGAGCCAACCAGCTGTCCTCGCCCGCGCAAAAGCGGGTCATCAGTGTCGTGAGGGCCGCCATGAACTTGGGTTTTTCCTGACCGAGGTGTTGGGTGAGCCATTCGTCACAGATATTATGCTTAAAGGCCGCCAGGGCTTTGGTGTCCGGACAGTCGACTATTTGGTTCTTTTTAGTTAGGAACCGAGTCCAGAATTTTCTGGCTGACTCTCTGGGCTGTTGAGTAATGTGGCTCAAGTCATCGGCGCCCGGTGGTCGCACGTATGTGCCCTGGAAGTTGTCAAGGAACGCGTCTTCCAGGTTTTCCCAACTGCCAATGGAATTTGTCGGCAGGCTGTTTAGCCAGTGCCGGGCAGGTCCTTTGAGCTTAAGGGGAAGATATTTGATGGCGTGTAGATCGTCTCCGCGGGCCATGTGAATGTGGAGAAGGAAATGTTCGATCCATACTGCGGGGTCTGTTGTGCCATCGTATGATTCGATGTTTACGGGTTTGAACCCTTCTGGGAATTCATGATCCATCACTTCGTCAGTGAAGCAGAGGGGGTGTGCGGCACCTCTATGTCGGGCTATGTGGCTACGTAGTTCGAATGAGTCTGGGTGGATGGACTTTTTCATAGTGCATCCGGCGTGATGATCATCGTCGCATGTTGGGGCGCGCCCCCGCGATCCGTAGATCGATCTTGGTTGTCCTGCTTTGTTATCCAGTATATCTTGCAGGTCTTGCCTATTGCCCCGGGCCATAGTGTATTGGCGTGGGGTTGCGGGCTGGTATTCGGGCTGATATGCCGTTTTATCCCGGCCACGAGGTGGCCGGTTAGCCGTGTGGCGCTCGAGTCCATATTACTCAGCTGCCAGGACTTCAGTCCATCTGTCTGTGAGCAGGTCTTGATCAGCTTGGAGCGCTGCTGCTTCTTTTTCAGGCTCCTCGCAGTGGCCATGAGCCGGCGCTTAAAGCGCTCCTGCTCCACGGGGTCCTCAGGCACGCCGAACACGTCATCGCCGAGGCTAATCTCGTCTTCGGAGGGGGCATGTAGTTATCCTCCTCCGGATATCCGTCCGTCACCTGTTCGTCTGGGATGACCTACCCGTCTTCCTGCTCGGCCTGCTCGAAGGCAGGCTGATCAGGGTTGTATTCATCTTCGGCACCATCCGGATTGTTTTCGTCTCCTGTGCCGGTATTGCTGTGGCGGGGCTTGGAGCGGCGCCGATGCCGCCCATGCTTTGCTTTCTTCCCTGAGGGGTTATCCTCCGTTGCCTCATCGCCATTGGTTTCCTTCGGAGTGTCTACCATATATATATATCATATGAGGAGGTGGCTGTCCACCGCCCTGTGAGCGGTGGTTCCTGTTCTTCTCCTACATCGTCGTCCATACCGTCGATGTCTTCGGAGTCGAAATCAAGCATGTCGGTTAAATCATCGACCGTGGCAATGAAGTGGGTGGTGGGTGGGTAACGAATTCCTTCGTCGCCTGCTTCCCACTCGAGTCAGACATAGTTCGGCCAAGTGTCTCCTGACAAAGAGAGAGACTTTAACGAGTTCAGCACGTTGCCAAAGGGCGAGTGCTGGAAGATATCTGCAGCGGTGAACTCCATTACCGGAGCCCAACCAGGTTCGGCGGGCTCGGGAGCGTGCGGACTGGAACCTACAGCCGGATACGAGTCCGGGGGTCCGGTGTCACAGGCTTCTTTGGGGATGAGGCCTGTGTTCGGCTCTACCGCCGATGAGTGTGCGGCTTGCAGTGCGGGGTCCATCCACCCGTCCTTGGGCAATGCAATCTGCTCCGGATTTAGGTCCGGGGCTCCCGCAAGGGCGATATCCCGAGCATTGTCCGACAGCAGGTCTAAGCCGTGCTCATCGTGATTGTCCGGCGTTCCTGGTGCAGGCTCAAACCCGTTGAAGATCAAGTCTCCACGGATATCGGCCGTGTAGTTCAGGTTTCCGAACCTGACATGGTGTCAAGGGGCGTAGCTATCGATCTGCTCCAGTTGGCCAAGCGAATTGGCTCGTAGTGCGAAGCCGCCGAACACGAAGATCTGTACGGGGAGAAAAGTCTTACCCTGGACCGTGCTGTTGACGATTGAAGGAGCCATCAAGCCTTGCAGCAACGACACAGAGGAACTCTCAATGAAAGTACCAATGTTGGTGTCAAAACTGGCGGATCTCGGGTAGGGGGTCCCGATCTGTGCGTCTAAGGCTGATGGTAACAAGAGGCAAGGGACACGATGTTTTACCCAGGTTTGGGCCCTGTCGATGGAGGTAAAACCCTACTTCCTGCTTGATTGATATTGATGATACGGGTATTACAAGAGTTGATCTACCATGAGATCGTAGAGGCTAAACCCTAGAAGCTAGCCTATGATGATTATGAATGTGCCCCTAAGGACTAAACCCTCCGGTTTATATAGACACCGGAGAGGGCTAGGGTTTGCATGGAGTCGGTTACAAAGAAGGAAATATAATATCCGAATCGCCAAGCTTGTCTTCCACGCAAAGGAGAGTCCCATCCGGACACGAGACGAAGTCTTGAGTCTTGTATGTTCATGGTCCAATAGTCCAGCCAAAGTATATAGTCCGGCTGTCCGGATATCCCCTAATCCAGGACTCCCTCAGCGCCTTCATGCAATATGTTCAAACCCTTGGAAGCAAGGTTTCATTTGCCTCTGTTGCTCATAACAGAAGCAATGGATAGGCTGAGAGGATGAACACTGAAGTGTTGCATGGGCTCAAGACAAGGACTTTTAATAAGATGCATAAGTGCGGCAGACGCTGGATCGACAACCTATTGGTGGTTCTTTGATCCCTCTATATGACTCCAAATCGAGCTACCGGCCAGACTCCCTTCTCCCTAGTCTATGGGGCAGAAGCAAAGCTCCCCACAAAACTCATACACGGGTCACCTCGAGTATTTGCCTACAATGAAGTAGAGCAAGAGTAGCACCGGCATGGCGATGCCGTGCTCCTTGAGGAGAACCGTCTCTGGGCTGTTGTGCTTGCTGCATGCTACCAGCAAGCCTTGTGCTGCATGGTCCATGCCCGGAGCCTTGAGGAAGGCGACCTTGTCCTTAGGCATGTTCATTCCGCCAAGGGTACCAACAAGTTGATGCCAAAGTGGGAAGGCCCTTGCCGGGTAGTATGAGTCACCAGGCATGGCGCAGTCCATCGGGAGAGCGAAGATGGCATCAAAATGCAAAACTCATGGAATATTGAGCATCTTCGAAAGTTCTACCCATAAGGCACGGCTGCCGGTCCCAGCCCCGGCAGCCACCCTTTTGTACAAGCCTTGCCTATGCGCATGTAACCTTTTGTACAAAGCCAGGCACAGACCCTAAGCACAAATAATAAAATGAAGCGCTGGCGCCCTAATAACTTGCATGCACGATTAGCTTAGCATAAATTTGCCATGATCATTTAGATGAGATCAGATGTTGCTATGTTTTTCTCTGCACTAACTATAGGGCTCTTGCTGCGGGCTCGATCCCAAAAAGAAGAGATGGAAACAAGCCTACATATCGATCCCTGACAAGCCAAACAGATAAGTTTCTTTCTACCCATGAACATGTCTCTGTAAGAAGAAAACTTGTGCATAGAAAAACCTTGTCACCTTCAAAACATTTGTGCTCCCATCCCTTGATTCAAACATTATTTTGGTCAAGATGGTTGTAGTGGCATTTGACAGAGAAGGTTTGACAAGGGGCTGGTTCCCTTCCATAGTTTTGAGCCTGGCAAGCCAAGCCCTACGGCAACGACGGAAGGCACTGACAAGATAGCTTGCCAGGAAAACTTGTTTACTTGAAAGTATAGAGGCATTCCTCCTCTGCATGGATGTAGTACATGCACAACAACTGACAAGCATGTCTTTTTTTTCATTAATATGTAGATAAACAAGTACAAGCCTTACAGAGTACAAACATGGGTAGAAGAAATTACATATTTGAGACTAAAATTTGGCAAATGCCTACATGTTTTAGTTCGAAAAAGATAAGTGCCCCGTAATCCCTTTCTTGTCCCTCTCTTCCTAGGAACTACAGTGGGAGACAAAGAGGGCAGAAGGAGTGCCTGGGCAGAAGCTCAGCCTGACCCTGTCAGGGACCGCGGGACGCAGCCTAACAAGATCGAGAGTGCGCGGGCGAAGGCGAGGGACCGAGAGAGCGGCTAGGCGATGCCCTGGTCACCACCACCAGGGCCAGCAGGGCACGGCAGCTCGGACACCGGCAAGGAAGACGAAGCCGGAGTCCACCGGGAAGCCTGCCGGGGTCCAGCCGGAAGACTGCCGGAGGAGGCGGGCACACCTTCCACACCCAACAACCCGGCAAATTGCCTTGCCGGGGAGGAGATGCAGGTGCAGATGATGGTGCCGCCAGCTGACGGTAAAGGTGCGGCTGGTGTTCACCCGGTGTCGGAGTCGTCATCCTCCCCCATCGGCGCCATCGTCATCGCCATCACTGTCCTCCTCGTCGTTATCACTTGAGGAGGAGCTTTCATTGTCGGTCGAGATCTCTACGCAACACCCGAACGCCTGAAGACCTCGATGGAGAGCAGGGTGGCATCCATTAACTTGAAGTGAAGGACATGCTCTGCCGCCAAACTATGGGCACGGGCGAAGGTTTCCAGCCGCGCTGGAGAAGCATGACATGAGGCGCAGGGAACTCTACGTCCGCCCACATGCTGTCATTACAGCAGCCCCTCATGTGCAGTCTCAACCCCTTCGGCTGTTTGACCTTCGTCACCCTTGCGAATGGAGTGGGAAGCCAAAGACCGCTGCGTGGAGGCCCATGCAGCTTAACAATGAATTTCAGTGGCTAGTTCCCGACTTGGCCTTTGTTCAGGTCCGGAGCAGCAGGAGGAGGGGCGATCAAAGCACCACCCCGTCCTCCTCGACCCCGTGCGCCATGACGGCCGCGTCCACTTCCTCCTCCACCTCCTCTCACGATGGGCTCCGCCCCTGCATCCCCAATAGAAGGAAGGAGGCACTATTGAGCAAAAGCCCTCGTCATCACTGTTGGAACACCACCACGCCCTTTCCCCCTTTCCATGGTGGAGAGAAGAGGCCAGAAGGAACAAGGAGGAGAAGTGTGTGAGTAAGAACCTCGCCTGCGTCCCCTTTTATAGGTGAACGTGGCCAGGATCTAGCTCCTCACCCAGGGGGCAACCGCCTCGCTCCGCCAATCTAGCCCCTCTACATCACCAACGGTGAACGGAATCAAGACCGCCCTCCTACACCTATCCATGACGCCTGGTTTACTGCCAGGGCACTCATTCCCGCGCCCTCCGCGTCCGCCACGAACCCCGCGCAATGCATGAAGTGTACGTGGAAAAAACGGTAGGAGCGGTAGAACGAGCAGAATGGCAGTTACCACCCCGTGAACGTGGGACGTGGCAGCCGACGCATCGTGGTATAAATTCCCCCACATTGTATTGCACGACATACGGAAAACCGGAAACTGACTCAAGCACAGGTTAATGAAGAAGCAAGGAAAATATCAAGCAAGGAGAGAATATCGTCACAAGTGCCCTACCTCTGTACCTGATGGGGCCTACCCCAACGATGCTCGGCATCATGTTTGGACCAGGATCATGGGCTGCTGTTGGTGCAACAAACCTTCATGTATGTTGCCCAGACTGTACACAGGCATGATGGCAATAAAGCAAACTTCACCAAGAATCCAAGTCAAGACCAAGCCATATGAACAACTCTTTGAGGGATGAAAGGGCAGATCAAGAATACCAACACAAGCCGAGGAAGTAGGATATCACTATGGGAAAGCCTCCCTTACCGGGCAGGCGAGCCTGGTCAGGTCGAGGCCGCCCCGAGGATGAATCCAATGACGAGGTCCCCGACTGCCGTGACGAGGTCGCTCGGCCGGAGTCATTGAGGCCTTGGTACGAGCGGCCACCACCTGGGTTTCCGCTGCCCTTGTACGCCCGGGCTGAGGGCCCTAGGGAAGAAGACGCCGAGCAGCGCCCCCCGCGCCGCTGGCGATGCCGACGAATCACGGCGGTGTGCGTCGTCGCCCCTGGTGTCCATGTCACGGACTCCTCTCGCAAGCTCGTGCTTCAGCCGCCATGCCTCCAAGCTCCTCGATTCACTTTCCTCCTTCTGCCTTCAAGATGCCGCCGAGGGGGCCTCTCGAGCTCTGGCTGTAGCATGGCAACTGTGGTACCCCTGCTCCCGGAGCGGAGGTTGAGTTGAAGCTCGCGTCCGCAGCGCTGATGCGGATCCTCAGCCACGTCTACCTCCGCAACCCCGATGCCAACCTTGACGACCTGCTGGAACCTGTGGATGCCGAGCACTCCGCCGCTGCTGCTGAGGCCGTGAAGGGCCGAGCGGAGGCCTTGCTGGCAAAGTTCCACGCCTTCAACACTGCACCCAAGCCAGGTGCTGCTGGCTCCTTGGCCTCGGGGGGTGGAGCTAACAAACGCAACTCCACCACGAGCGGTGGCACTGCCCAAGGGTGATCTTCTCGCAGCTTCTTTCCTGCTCCAATTCCTGCAACATGTACCGTGCCTCGTGGAGGCATTTAAACTTGTGTTTGGTATCGTGAGAACAATTTATGGTCTGTAATATTTTCTTCCGAATTTTCTTCTGATTTTTTGAGATTTTGCGGTTTCCTTTCTATTTGCTTTGTGTTCTACGTCGGTAGGGCCTGGCCCTGCGCATACCTCAGCCGCCGTTAGCCCCGACCGGATCACCAGGACGGGTGAGGGAGTCCTGGACTAGGGAGTGTCCGGATAGCCAAACTATCATCATCGGCCGGACTCCAAGACTATGAAGATACAAGATTGAAGACTTCGTCCCGTGTCCGGATGGGACTTCCCTTGGCGTGGAAGGCAAGCTTGGCGATACGGATATGTAGATCTCCTACCATTGTAACTGACTCTGTGTAACCCTAGCCCTCTCCGGTGTCTATATAAACCGGATGGTTTTAGTCCGTAGGACAACAACAATAATAACAATCATACCATAGGCTAGCTTCTAGGGTTTAGCCTCCTTGATCTCGTGGTAGATCTACTCTTGTAATACCCACATCATCAATATCAATCAAGCAGGACGTAGGTTTTTACCTCCATCAAGAGGGCCCGAACCTGGGTAAAACATCGTGTCTCTTGTCTCCTGTTACCATCCGCCTAGACGCACAGTTCGGGACCCCCTACCCAAGATCCGCCGGTTTTGACACCGACATTGGTGCTTTCATTGAGAGTTCCTCTGTGTCGTCACCGATAGGCTCGATGGCTCCTTCGATCATCAACAACGACGCAGTCCAGGGTGAGACTTTTCTCCCCGGACAGATCTTCGCATTCGGCGGCTTTGCACTGTGGGCCAATTCGGTTGGCCATCTGGAGCAGATCGAAAGCTACGCCCCTAGCCGTCAGGTCAGATTTGGAAGTCTGAACTTCACGGCTGACATCCGCGGAGACTTGATCTTCAATGCATTCGAGCCACAGCCGAGCGTGCCGCACTGTCACGATGGGCATGATTTAGCTCTGCTGCCGGACAGTGCCCTGGAGGCCGCACACGAGTCCGCTCCGACCTTCGATTCGGAGCCGGCTGTGCAGATCGAGGACGGGTGGTTAGACACCGCCTCGGGGGCTGCAACCTCTACGGCGATAGAGCCGAATACTGACTTTGTCCCTTCTGAAGCTCGTGACTCCAAGGTGCTGGACTCCTTGCCGGACTCCGAGCCTCCCGCGCCCCCACCAATCGAATCCGATTGGGCGCCAATCATGGAGTTCGCCACCGCGAACATCTTTCAACACTCACCTTTTGGCGATGTTTTGAGCTTGCTAAAATATCTCTCGTTATCAGGAGAGCCCTGGCCAAACTGCGGTCAGGACGGTTGGGATGCGGACGACGAAGAAATTCAAGACCCACCCACCACCCACTTAGTAGCCGCTGTCGATGATCTAACCGACATGCTAGACTTTGACTCCGACGACATCGATGGTATGGACGACAATGCCGGAGACAACCAAGAACCAGTGCCTACTAGGCACTGGAAAGCCACCTCGTCATATGACATATACATGGTGGATATCCCAAAGGATGGGAATGGCGAAGGAACAGCGGAGGAAGACCCCTCCAAGAAATATCCCAAGCGCCGGCGTCAGCGGCGCCGCTCTAAATCCCACCACAGCAAGAATGGCGATTCCAGCACCAGAGATAATAATACCCCAGACAGTGCCGAAGACAACCCCCTCCAGCAAGATTCAACGCAGGAGGACGGGGATGCCAGCCCTCACAAGAGGGCGGCAGACGAAGAGGTAGAGGAAGATATTTACATGCCTCCCTTTGGAGACGAGGCAAGCCTCGACGATGACGAATTTGTCGTGCCTGAGGATCCCGCCGAACAAGAGCGTTTCAAACGCAGGCTTATGGCCACGGCAAACGGCCTCAAGAAAAAGCAGCAACAGCTTAGAGCTGATCAGGATCTGCTAGCCGACAGATGGACGGAAGTCCTGGCGGCCGAAGAGCATGAGCTCGAACGCCCCTCCAAAAGCTACCCCAAACGCAAGTTGCTCCCCCGATTAGAGGAGGAGGCATATAAACCTGCATCACCAGAGTACAATACGGCTGACAGGCCACCTCGTGGCCGCGACAGAGAGGCCTCTAGGCCCTTCACTAGAACTGTACCCCGGCACCGCTCGAACAGCACAAGGCCATAGGGGAATGCTCCGAACTTGTGAGATATATTTGAGGATAAGGCAAGACAATCAAGATCGATCTACGGATCGCGTGGGCGCCCCATGATACGTGACGACAACCGTCGCGCCGGACACAGTAAGTCCGGCTGGGCCGAACACAATAGACAAAGCTCGTTGGAGCTTCGTCGCGATATAGCCCAATACAGAGGCGCCGCACACCCACTATGCTTCACAGACGAAATAATGGATCATCAAATCCCCGAAGGGTTTAAACCCGTGAATATCGAATCCTATGACGGCACAACAGACCCCGCGGTTTTGATCGAAGACTATCTCCTTCATATCCACATGGCCCGCGGTGACGATCTTCACGCCATCAAATACCTCCCACTCAAGCTTAAAGGACCAGCTTGGCATTGGCTTAACAGCTTGCCAGCAGAATCAATTGGATGTTGGGAGAACCTAGAAGCCGCATTCCTTGATAACTTCTAGGGCACGTATGTGCGACCACCAGACACTGACGACCTAAGCCACATAATTCAGCAGCCAGACGAATTGGCCTGACAATTCTGGACACGGTTCTTAACTAAGAAAAATCAAATCGTCGACTGTCTGGATGCGGAGGCCCTCGCAGCCTTCAAACATAACATCCGCGACGAGTGGCTTGCCCGGCACCTGGGACAGTAAAAGCCGAAATCCATGGCAGCCCTCACATCACTCATGACCCGCTTTTGCGCTGGAGAGGACAGCTGGCTAGCTCGCAGCAACAACCTTAGCAAAAATTCCGGCAGTCCGGATACCAAGGATCGCAATGGCAGGTCACGTCGCAACAAGAATAAATGCCACATTAATGGCGACAATAATGAGGATATGGCAGTCAACGCCGGATTCATAGGCTCGAAACCCAGTCAGCGGAAGAAGCCATTCAAAAGAACTACTACGGGTCCGTCCAATTTGGACCGAATACTCGATCGCTCGTGCCAGATACACGGCACCCCCGAAAAGCCAGCCAACCACACCAACAGGGACTGTTGGGTATTCAAGCAGGCAGGCAAGCTAATTGCCGAAAAGAATGACAAGGGGCTGCATAGCGATGACGAAGAAGAGACCCGACCGCTGAACAACAGAGGACAGAAGGGTTTTCCCCCACAAGTGCGGATGGTGAATATGATATACGCAACCCACATACCCAAGAGGGAGCGGAAGCGTGCACTCAGGGACGTATACGCGATGGAGCCAGTCGCCCCGAAGTTCAACCCAAGGTCCTCCTGCCCGATCACTTTTGATCGAAGGGACCACCCCACCAGCATCCGCCACGGCGGATTCGCCGCATTGGTTTTAGAGCCAATCGTCGATGGATTTCACATCACCAGAGTCCTGATGGACGGCGGCAGCAGGCTGAACCTGCTTTATCAGGCACAGTGCGCAAGATGGGCATAGACCCCTCAAGGATTAAACCCACAAAGACGACCTTCAAAGGCGTCATACCAGGTGTAGAGGCCAATTGTACGGGCTCAGTCACACTGGAAGTGGTCTTCGGATCACCGGATAACTTCCGAAGCGAGGAGTTAATCTTCGACATAGTTCCGTTCCACAGCGGCTATCATGCTCTGCTCGGACGGATCGCGTTTGCAAAGTTCAACGCGGTGCCACACTACGCATACCTCAAGCTCAAGATGCCAGGCCCTCTAGGAGTCATCACGGTCAACGGAAACACCGAGCGCTCCCTCCGAATGGAGGAAAATACAGCGACTCTCACGGCAGAAGTACAATGCAGCCTCTTAAGGAAATTCTCGAGTCCGGCCGTTAAGCGACCGGACAGGCCAAACGCGCCTGAAGTAACCTACAACAAGACCACCTGGCGAGTTCCGAGCACGCGTAGCAATGCGACCCCAACCCCAGCCCTCGCAAGATCGCAAGACTGGTCCTTCGCGTACATCATTACGCTCTGGAGATACCATGGGCATAGAGGAAGGGGCACGACCACGACAGGCCCAGAATGCGGCTCAACCACATCAGGGGCTCCCAAGTGTATCATTTCTTTTTTTCTTTTTCCTTTTTTCTTTTCTTACCCACAGGACTCCGTTTACCAGAGGCCTTGTCCGGCAGTAGACCGGCCGAACTCACGATGCAACAGCCAGGGAAGGAGAAAGGCCGCGACGAATATCCAAGTGGTCTCCCTTACGAGCATTAAATCTGTTTTATACACCACTCCGCAGCCTACCCCTGGAGGGGGACATGTTTAATAGTCCCGTCCCTTGCTTATCGCACTATTTGTATCGTTCTGCATTCATAGCAGTACTTCTTGAATAAAACAATGCAGCACCTTTTTGCTTATAATTGCATTTCTTTCTTATACATATGTTCATTTGCGACATGTTGCATCCGTACACTTTGGTACGGCTAAAAACACCAGGGGCTTATGTTCCCCACATCATGGTGTGATAAGTCCGAATACTTTCACAAGTGCGGCACTCCGAACTTATACATTATATGCATCAGCTCCGAATCATGTCTTGGGTCAATAGTTGGGTTTGCCCGGCTCCCATGTTTTGGTACCTTACGTTCCGTTGTATCGGCTAAGGTAGCACTGGGAGAACCACTGCGATTGTGCCCTAGTTGAGCTGGGTTAACGCCTCAGTGGAGAAAGCTAAAACTGACCGTCATGATGAGGCGAGAGCCGGTCGCTGTTCGAGAGGTTTTTTCGAGTCCCTAAAGACTTATGCCGCTTAGAGCGAGGAACCGGCTTTGTCCGGCCCAGGCGTGGATAGCGCCCCGAATTCGGTCTTCCGAACACTAGGGGCTTCGCCGAAATTTAAAATTATAGAATTTTATGGCTAAGTGAGAGTGTTCAAGCATTATAAGTCCGGTTGCCTAGTTCGTCGTGTTGAGCGCCTCCCTAGATGGACCCAAATATGGGAACAAGAGTGCTCAAATTAATACCGAACACCCCAGCACTCGTGGCATGGGGGCTGAAGCCGACGACTTGCCATCTCTCAGATTTGATAAACAGCCGCACAGAAGGTAATATTTTAAATCAACAAGCATTGCTTAGCACATATGAACAAAGTTTTCTGCGCACAGGATAACAAAATGCGAGTTTATTCAAATATTACATTATTGGAGCACTCACCCGCAATAGTGCGGGCACCCTTCAGGACACTCTTGTAATACATCTCGGGCGTGCGATAATCCTTGCCCGGCGGTGGCGCGTCCGTCACAAGCTTCTCAGCATCCATCTTGCCCCAGTGCACCTTAGCATGGGCAAGGGCCCAACGGGCACCTTCAATGCAGGCGGATCGCTTGATGACCTCAACCCATGGACACGCATCCACCAGCCGCCGCACCAGGCCGAAGTAGCTCCTAGGCATGGCCTCATTGGGCCACAGCCGAACTATGAGGCCCTTCATGGCCTGTTTGGCCACCTTGTGGAGCTCGACCAGCTGCTTCAGCTGGTCGCTAAGGGGAACCGGATGTCTGGCCTCAGCATACTGAGACTAGAAGACCTTCTCCCTCGAGCTCCCCTCCTCGGCCCTGTAGAAAGCGGCAGCATCGGACACGCTGCGGGGCAGATCTGCGAACGCTCCTGGAGAGCTCCGAATTCGGGTAAGTAACACGTAAGCCACATCCACATGCTTGCTTTGCATGAAAAATGCCTTACCCGACGCTATTTTCTTCAACGCCTCGATTTCCTGGAGGGCCTTGTAGGCTTCGGCCTTAGCGGCTTTGGCACTCTCAAGAGCCGATGCAAGCTCGGACTCTCGAGTCTTCGAGTCACGCTCCAAACTCTCATGTTTTTCCACGAGAGCCTGGAGCTCTTGCCGTACCTTCGCCACTCGCGCCTCCTGCTTCTCTTGCTCGGCACGCTCCGCGGCCGCATTACGATCGGCCACGGACACTGCCTCCTTCAGGGTCGCCACCTCGTTTGTGGCCCCTGCAATACCCACGTTATCCTTGTCGTTCTTTTCGCAACCAAATCCTTTTCTGTAAGGTACAACTTTAATAAGGTGCTACTCACCTTCTTTGTCCTCGAGTTGCTTCTTGGCACGGCCGAGCTCATTCTTGGACCGCTCGAGGTTTTGCTTCAAAGCATTGACCTCCGCAATCAGTGCGGCAGAGGTCAGCAGGGTAACCTGCAATCCCATATCGACATACTTTTTATGACTCCTGCATATATCTTTTTAGATCCTCAGTCCGGCTTTTCTTTCCGAACACCGAACCGAGCATCAGGGGCTACTGTCTATGTGGTACTATTTTACATATATTAATGTTTTTACCTCAAAGCCTGATAGAAGGCTGCTGCAGGCTTCGGTCAGCCTGCTTTTGGCGAGCTGGACCTTCTGAATCACCGCACTCATGACAGTGCGGTGTTCCTCCTCGATGGAAGCGCCGTTGAGCGCCTCCAGCAAGTTATCCGGCGCCTCCGGTTGGACGGAGGCCGCCGGCGCCACGGTCTTGCCCTTCTTGCAAAGGGACCGCCCACCGGACTCCGGAACCACTGCGGGTTCCGGCGCGGAGTCCGGCACGAAGTCCGAGAGGTCGCCTTGTGCTACCTCCGGGTCCTCCTCCTCCGGATGGGTCCCTCTCTGGGATCCCACCTCGACGTCGTCAGCGTCGCGGGGAGAAGAGGCGGTTGGAAGTGAAGTGTTGTTCACATCCGACGAACCCAAGGACCCGCTCGACGAAGCGGGAAGATCGTCCTTGGGCGTACTGCAGGGTTGTATGTGGCGTTAGAAAGACACCAAGTGGCAAAAAGAAAAATCATGAAGTCATTCGGGAGTACGGATACTTACGATCTTGCCAGGGGCTTGGCCCTCGGAGGCCAATCCTCGTCGTCGTCACCGGCGTTGGCAGAACAGTCCGAGGGAAGAGTTCTTCCCTTCTTGGACCCTTCGGCCTCCCTTGTTGGGGAGGCCCTCCTTTTCTTCCCTCCCCCCGCTGGGGGAGAGGCCCTTTTCTTCTTCTCCTCGTCCTCGGGCGAGGAGTCCGCCTCGGAGTCATCGGACACCTGAAAACGGGAACTCTTTTGAGTACCCGTGGCCTCCTTCTTGGCCTTCTTCTCTGGCACCACATGGGGTGCCGGAACCAGCAGCCCCGCCAGATGGGCATCCACTGGGTCTTCTGGCAAGGGGGCCGGATAGTTAGTCTGCTCGGCCTTCTTCAGCCAGTCCTGTCAAAGGAAAGGGAGTTTAGATCTCGCATAGAGTCAAACTATGAAAAACAAGTATCCCGTAAAGGGTATAATCATTTACCTCGTCAGCCTGACGCTACGAGCGGAATCCGCGATCTTCGGTAGCGGATGCGGGGGCCTCAGCGCCCTTAAAAAGCACCTTCCAGGCATCTTCGTACCTAGTGTCGAAGAGCCCGCTCAAGGTTCGGTGCTGAGCCGGATCGAACTCCCATAGTTTAAAGGCCCGTTGTTGGCACGGGAGGATCCGGCGGATGAGCATGACCTGGACTACGTTGACAAGCTTGAGCTTCTTGTCCACCAGCTTCTGGATACAGGCTTGGAGTCCGGTCAGCTCCTCCGAATTGCCCCAAGTCAGGCCACTCTCCTTCCAAGAGGTGAGCCGTGTGGGGATGCCAGATCTGAATTCGGGGGCCACTGCCCATTTAGGGTCACGCGGCTTGGTGATGTAGAACCACCCCGATTGCCACCCCTTGATGGTTTCCATGAAGGCGCCCTCGAGCCAAGTAACGTTGGGTATCTTGCCCACCATGGCGCCTCCGCATTCCACTTGGTTCCCCTTCACGACCTTCAGCTTGACATTGAAGATCTTGAGCCACAAGCCGAAGTGGGGCTGGATGCAGAGGAAAGCCTCGCACACGACGATAAACGCCGAGATGTTGAGGATGAAATTCGGGGCCAGATCATGGAAATCCAGGCCGTAGTAGAGCATGAGCCCCCGGACAAAGGGGTGAAGTGGGAAGCCCAGTCCGCGGAGGAAATGGGGAAGGAATACCACCCTCTCATGGGGCCTGGGGGCGGGGATGAGCTGCCCCTTGTTGGGGAGCCGGTGCACGATGTCGCTGGACAGGTATCCGGCGCCGCGCAGCCTCTCGATGTGCCCCTCCGTAACGGAGGAGGCCATCCACTTGCCTCCCGCTCCGGACATGGCTGGAGAAGGTCGAGGCGAGATGTGCGGACTTGGGCGCTGGAGCTCGAGTGCACGGAGATGGATAAGCGAAGGAGGAAGAAGGCGCGGGTAAAGGGGTGGATCCTTATCCCCTTATATATGGGCAGACGAAACTATGCGTCCCCACCGGCCTGGTAAAACTCGCTTTTCTCCCAAGCGCCGCAATCAATGGCGCGGTTGGGTTACCCACGTCCGTATTGATGAGAATCCCGGAATAAGGGGAGCACGATCTCTGCTTCGACAAGACGTGCCAAGGAAACCGCTTCCTAAACGCGCTGAGGCGGTATAATAAAAACGATTCAAGTAAAGGCTTGGTTGTGGTGTGACGTCGCGCCACGAAATACGTCAGCAGATTAAACTTGTGTAAATATTGTTCTCTCTACGGTGGAATGTGGAATTTATTTTGCAGAGCCGGACACTATCCTGGTGTTCACAATCTTCTACAAATTATTCGGAGAAGGAACCCTCCTTGCAATGCCGAAGACAATATGCGCGCCGGACTCGTCGTCATTGAAGCCTGGTTCAGGGGCTACTGAGGGTGTCCTGGACTAGGGG
The DNA here is from genome assembly GCF_002162155.2 of Triticum dicoccoides. Lineage (NCBI taxonomy): Eukaryota > Viridiplantae > Streptophyta > Magnoliopsida > Poales > Poaceae > Triticum > Triticum dicoccoides. Next base: position 243,258,871 of record NC_041389.1, read on the forward strand.
GTGTCCGGATAGCCGAACTATCATCATCGCCGGACTCCAAGACTATGAAGATACAAGATTGAAGACTTCGTCCCGTGTCCGGATGGGACTTTAGTTGGCGTGGAAGGCAAGCTTGGCGATACGGATATGTAGATCTCCTACCATTGTAACTGACTCTGTGTAACCCTAGCCCTCTCCGGTGTCTATATAAACCGGATGGTTTTAGTCCGTAGGACAACAACAATAACAACAATCATACCATAGGCTAGCTTCTAGGGTTTAGCCTCCTTGATCTCGTGGTAGATCTACTCTTGTAATACCCACATCATCAATATCAATCAAGCAGGACATAGGGTTTTACCTCCATCAAGAGGGCCCGAACCTGGGTAAAACATCATGTCCCTTGTCTCCTGTTACCATCCACCTAGACGCACAGTTCGGGACCCCCTACCCGAGATTCGCCGGTTTTGATACCGACAACGGGACTAAGGAGTGAGGGGCTACGTGGCAAGTTAGGCTCTTGAGTCGCGATGCTTAGGAGTCCCCCTTGACGCGCAAACAGCAAACAGGGAGGGGGTGTAGGAGTGGATCTGTCGTTCTACGTCGGCAGGGCCCGGCCCCGCGCATACCTCGACCGCCGTTAGCCTTTTGGAACTAAGGAGTGAGGGGCTACGTGAACAGTTAGGCTCCTGAGTCGTGATGCTCAGGAGTCCCCCTTGACGCTCAAACAGTCTTCATACCTTGGCTTCGCTCGGGGAGGGGCGCGCGACGACCAGGTCTGAGGGACCTGGCTGGGTGGCGTGCGCTCGGGCGTGACCCGGGCATAGCCCCCATGTCCAGCCCCCTCGTGCGGCGCTCCTGAGGGGAGGCGTTGCAATGAGGCCAGAAACTGAGCTCTGGGCTCCCTGAGGTTGATACAGCCGTGGGCTGCCCTCAGTTGTTTATCACCAGCACGGAGCATAGCGCTTCCGTATGTGTACGGGCATAGCCGCTCCTCGGCAGTGTCGTCAGCCAGCGTGGAGCATGGTGCTTCGACTAGTACATGGGAGGGGGCCCCCCTCCGGGAGGAGCCCCCGGGGCATGTACATCCCCGCCCTGACACGTGGCCGGCACGGTAGGGCTAGACGAGGTGTATCTGGGCACTCGTGAGCCAGCGCGGGACTCACGAGGCCCTACCTCAAGGCGGGTTGCGCCTGATCTTGAGCCTTGGGCGGCTAAGTGTTCCTACATGATGGTTAGATGCAAATGCTCTACGTCCTCAGGTCCCGGCCCTCGAGCAAGCTCAGCCGCCGCTAGTATGCCAGGTCGCGATGCCGTGGACAAGGCCAGGGGGTGAGGGCTGGAGAGCCAGTAAGAGCTCCTGAGTCACGATGCTCAGGCGCCCCCCCTTTTAACGTGCAAGCGATTTGCATGAGGGAGAAAAAGGGGTCGCGATGGGAGAGAGGTGATAATCATAGGCAAGTTGAGTATGAAAAAGCAAACCAACTTAGATAGATGCAGGAAAGACACATGCCACTGGGTCAGGCCCAAGCGGCTTGGGGATGATGCAGCCCGAGGGTCGCCCCTAGCAAGGTAAGCTAAAGACATAAGCAAAACGGATACATGCCGCGGGGACAGACCCACGCGTCCTGGGAATGATGCAGCCCTAAGGGCGCTCCCAGCTGAAATGAAACTCAAAAGATACCACCTAATATCATTGCAGGGCGAGTGTTGGAGTAGCTGACGACGCGCGGTGAAGAAGCCAATCCTCACGAGCCTTCCGAGCCCTGAGCGTCGGGAGGCTCTGGAGGTCCGGGCGGCTCGGCAAGGTCCATCTCCATCTTCTCTAGGAACGTGCGGTGCCTGGCCACCTGAGCCTCCAGAATGCTCCTCATCAGGCGCTGGTGAGCGGCAGCCGCGTTCAGCAGGCCGAAAGGCATGCGAACATAGCTGTGAGGTGGACCCTCGCAACGTCCCATGCGCGAAGGCCAGAAGCGCTCCTGAGACGTGACTCGATTGAGCCCTGGGTAGTCGATGCAGACGCGCAGCCCGCCATCCTCGCCGGGATGGGGAGCTACGCCGGGTAGGCGGCGGTTGCCGCGCATGACTCTCGTCTCCTGCAGCTCCTGAGTGACCTTGGTGATGAACTCCTGAGGGTTGGGCCCTCCTTGCCTCATGCCTTCCTGAGGGAAATGTGCCGTGAAGCATGCCTCCAAGTGGTGCCCGAGCGCCTCCCTCGTGATCTTGGCAAAGTCAGTGGCCCTCTAGGAGAGAGCCCCTGAGCCTTGCCCGAGGAGGGCGCCGGGCGTGCCTTCCTATGCGACCGAGGGAGGCGCCCCTTGGACGGGCGCAGATCCTGGCACGGTGCCTCTGGAGGCGCCTGCCTCCTGAGGCCTTGAGCTTGGTGATGTCTTCTTCTTCTCGGGAGCTGCCTCAGGAAGGTTCCCACTCTTGCTGTCTGGGTCCTTAATTGATGCGGCTTGGAAGGCACACTCGAGAGAGCACACCGCATCCTTCTCTTCACAGGGAACTGTGATGACTCCGCCACTTCCCGACATCTTGAGGACACTATATCCTTGGCGAGTCACTGCCATGAACTTGGTCAGGGCTGGATACCCGAGGATGGCATTGTACGGCAGGCGAATGTGGGCAACGTCGAAGTCGATGAGCTCGGTCCGGTAGTTCTTGCACTGTTCAAAGGTAACAGGGAGGCGGACCTGCCCTATCAGAGTGGTGGAACCATCAGTGACTCCTGAGAAAGGCTTGGTTGGTTGAAGCTGGTCATATGCCACTTGGAGATTGTTGAACGTCTCAACGGACAGAACGTTGAGTCCGGCGCCGCCATCGATGAGGGTCCTGGTGACTTGCACATTGCTGATGACTAGGGAACAGAGCATTGGGAGGACACCAGCTATTGCCACACACTTGAGTTGATCCGCCGATCTGAACATGATGGTGCACGTGGACCACCTGAGAGGGTGCGTGGCCTCGAGCTTGGGGAGGACTGCATTCACCTCGCGAGCAAACTGCTTGAAGATGCGCTGAGAGGCTGGGGCCTGGGCACCGCCCAAGATGCAAGCGATAGCACGCGGCTCCTGGAAGCCCCCAGCCCCCTCGTCCTGATGATGGTCGTCATTCCTTCTTGGTGGTGGTGGTAGAGGAGGAAGGCCTGCGTTGCCTTGCGGGCGATCCTCCCGAGGCTGATCCCTCTAAGCCCCCTCGCGAGGCTGGTCCTACCAGCGGTCCTCGCGAGGCCGATCACACCACCCTTGGCGAGGGCCATGGTCATCCCATCGTCCTCCACCTCTTCCTCCGCCTCGGTCGTAGCCCTAATCGTTGTGCTCGGGGCGTCAACCGACACGTCCTTCTCGCACGGCCCTGAGCTCTTGGCATTCATTGGTGTTGTGGCTGTGGCGGTCGTGGTACACGCAGTACCAACTGCCCTTGGGCGACTCCGGCTGGTCCCTGCCGTGCTTCGTATCTGGCTCTGCTGCAAGCACAGCTGCTCCTTTGCGCTTCACGTCCTTGGCCTTGGATTTCTTCTCTTCTGGGTCAGCGGCCGAAAGCTCAAGAAGGGAGAGGCGTCCCTCCTCAGCCCTTGCGCACTTGGTCGCCAGGTTGAACAGCTCCAGAGCATAGATCTTCGTGGATGGCTAGCTCCTCCTTCATCTTGACGTTGCGGACGCCTTCAGAGAACGCCGAGATGATGGCCTCCTCGATCACCTTGGGAATCTTGAGGCGAGCGTGGTTGAAGCGTTAGATGTACTTCTACAGGGTTTCTCCAGGCTGCTGCTTGATGCGGCGCAGGTCACCCACGGCCGGAGGATGGTCGCGAGTGCCCTAGAAGTTGGCGATGAAGCGGGTGCGCATCTCGTCCCAGGAGGAGATTGATACGTCTCCAACGTATCTATAATTTTTGATAGTTCCATGCTATTATATTACCCCTTTTGGATGTTTATGGGCTTTATTTTACACATTTATATCATTTTTTGGGACTAACCTACTAACCAGAGGCCCAGCCCATATTGCTGTTTTATTGCCTGTTTCAGTATTTCGAACAAAAAGGAATATCAAACGGAGTCCAAACAGAATGAAACCTTCGGCATCATGATTTTTTGGAGGAATATCATCCTGGAGGCTTGGAGATCAAGTCAGAAGACCCTCGAGGAGCCCA
>NC_041389.1:243263295-243297511 GCF_002162155.2 Triticum dicoccoides
GATCGACTTCTTTCGCCTATATATGCCTACGTACCCTAAAACCATCGAATATAAAGATAGATCGAGAGTTCCGCCGCCGCAAGGCTCTTTAGCCACAAAAAACCTCTTGGGAGCCCGTTCCGGCACCCTACCGAAGGGGGAATCCAGCACCGGTGGCCATCTTCATCATCTCGGCGCTATCCATGACGAGGAGGGAGTAGTTCACCCTCGGGGCTGAGGGTATGTACCAGTAGCTATGTGTTTGATCTCTCTCTCTCTCTCGTGTTCTCTCTTGTGTTCCCTCTATGGCACGATCTTGATGTATCCCGAGCTTTGCTATTGTAGTTGGATCTTATGATATTTCTCCCCCTCTACTCTCTTGTGATGAATTGAGTTTCCCCTTTGAAGTAATCTTATCGGATTGAGTCTTTTATGAGAACACTTGATGTATGTCTTGCCGTGTTTATCTGTGGTGACAATGGGATATCATGTGCCACTTGATGTATGTTTTGGTGACCAACTTGCGGGTTCCGCCCATGAACCTATGCATAGGGGTTGGCACACGTTCTTGACTCTCCAGTAGAAACTTTGGGGCACTCTTTGAAGTACTTTGTGTTGGTTGAATAGATGAATCTGAGATTGTGTGATGCATATCGTATAATCATGCCCACGGATACTTGAGGTGAAAATGGAGTATCTAGGTAACATTAGGGTTTTGGTTGATTTGTGTCTTAAGGTGTTATTCTATTACGAACTCTTAATAGATCGATCTGAAAGAATAACTTTGAGGTGGTTTCGTATCCTACCATAATCTCTACGTTTGTTCTCCGCTCTTAGTGGCTTTGGAGTGACTCTTTGTTGCATGTTGAGGGATTTTTATATGATCTATCTATGTTATTATTGTTGAGAGAACTTGCACTAGTGAAAGTATGAACCCTAGGCCTTGTTTCCTATCATTGCAATACCGTTTACGCTCACTTTTATCTTTAGTTACCTTGCTGTTTTTATATTTTCAGATTACAAAAACCTATATCTATTATCTATTTTGCACTTGTATCACTATCTCTTCGCCGAACTAATGCACCTATACAATATACGATTATAGTGGGTGTGTTGGGGACACAAGAGACTCCTTGTTATTTGGTTGCGGGGTTGTTTGAGAGAGACCATCTTCATCCTACGCCTCCCACGGATTGATAAACCTTAGGTCATCCACTTGAGGGAAATTTGCTATTGTCCTACAAACCTGTGCACTTGCAAGCCCAACAACGTCTACAAGAAGAAGGTTGTGTAGTAGACATCAAGCTCTTTTCTGGCGCCGTTGCCGGGGAGGCTAGGTAAGCGGCACTCACTCACACCCCGTCAACTAAGCTCTTTGCTGGCGCCGTTGCCGGGGAGGTGAGTGCTTGAAGGTATATCCTTAGATCTTGCAATTGAATCTTTTTGTTTCTTGTTTTATCACTAGTTTAGTTTATAAAAGAAAATTACAAAAACAATTGAGTTAAGTTTGTCTCATATGCTTCGTCTTTTTAATATCTTTCGTGAGTATGATCGAAAGGAAAATTGTGCTCAAGTGCTAGAAGAAGAATGCTTTAAAATGCTTGGTACTAAATCTTTGATTGTTGAGCATGATTGCAATGTTGTTAGTATGAATTCCTTGAATATCCATGATGCTAATGATACGCAAAGCCACAAGCTTGGGGAAGCTATGTTTGATGAATATGATATGTTTAGTCCCCCAAGTTTTGATGAGAATATTTATTTTGATGAAAGCATGCCTCCTATTTATGATGATTATATTGATGAAAGTGGGTTTGGAAGAGTGTCAACTTTATTTAGTGATGATTTCACAATTTCGGAAGAGGTTCCAATTGATTATGAGAATGAAGTTGCTATCTATGATGATTATTGTGATGACTTGTATGCTATTAGGAATAATGATAACCATGAAACTTGTCATCATGATATCACCTTTCAATTGGATTATGCCTCACATGATAATTATTTTGTTGAGTTTTCTCCCACTACTATTCATGAGAAGAAATTTGCTTATGTGGAGAGTAGTAAATTTTCTATGCTTGTAGATCATGAAAAGAATGCTTTAGGTGCTGGTTATATTGTTTAATTCATTCATGATGCTACTGAAAATTATTATGAGGGAGGAATATATGCTTGTAGGAATTGCAATAATATCAAGTTTCCTCTCTATGTGTTTAAAATTTTGAAGCTACGCTTGTTTTGCCTTCCTATGCTAGTTGATTATTGTTCCCATAAGTTGTTTGCTCACAAAATCCCTATGCATAGGAAGTGGGTTAGACTTAAATGTGCTAGTCATATGCTTCACGATGCTCCCGTTATGTTTCAATTCTTATCTTTTATGTGAGCATCATTGTCATCATCATGCCTAGCTAGAAACGCATTAAAGAAAAGCGCTTGTTGGGAGACAACCCAATATTTATCTTTACTATTTTTGTGTGTCCACATGATTATGCTACTGTAGTAATCATGTTTTATAGCTTTTATTTCAATAAAGTGCCAAGTAAGACCTTTAGGATAGCTTACGGTGATAGTTGTGTTGATCCTGCTGAAAATCAGAAACTTATGCACCCAGTAAATTAGTTGTGTTAATTCAAAAAAACGTGCTTCTGTTCTGATTCTTTTTGCTCTGGATTTTTAAACAAATTTCTTAGGACTTCCTAATTTCGTAGGATTTTTGTTGTCCCATAAGTATACGTTTGATACAGATTACTACAGACTGTTCTGTTTTTGACAGATTCTGTTTTCAATGTGTTGTTTTCTTATTTTGAAGAATCTATGAGTAGTACCGAAGGTTATGAGCCATATATAAGTTGGATTACAGTAGATATTACACCAATATGAATTTAGAATGAGTTCATTACACTACCTAAGTGGTGGTTTTATTTTCTTATACTAACGGAGCTTACGAGTTTTCTGTTGAGTTTTGTGTTGTGGAGTTTTCAAGTTTTGGGTAAAGATTAGATGGACTATGGAATAAGGAGTGGCAAGAGCCAAAGCTTGGGGATGCCCAAGGCACCCCAAGATATTCAATAATAGCCAAAAGCCTAAGCTTGGGGATGCCCCGGAAGGCATCCCCTCTTTCGTCTTCGTTCATCGGTAACTTTACTTGGAGCTATATTTTTATTCACCACATGATATGTGTTTTGCTTGGAGGGTCATTTTATTTTGTTAGTATTTGCTTTCTGTTAGTTAGAATAATGTTTTGCATCTTTAGTTTCAATAAAGAAGTCAAGGATAGCCTTTGCCATGCTTATTTTGCTAGTATACATGTTGCTGTTTGAAAACAGAAAGTTTACCGCTGTTGAAAAAATTCCCTAGAAAAGTCAGAGAATGATATAATGTTGAAACCTTTTGCATAATGAGCTCTGGTAAATTTACTACAGTGGGAATTTTATTTCATATTTTTTGGAGTTAGGGTGGTATGGATACTCTTGCATTCTTTACAGACTATACTGTTTTGACAGGTTGCTGTTATGGTTGCATTGTTTGCATGTGTTTGCTTGTTTAATGATTCTATTTAAGGATAGGAGTGTTAAATATGCAGAAGCATTTAGTATGAAATGTTGAATAATAATGTTAGTGATTTGTTACAGTAGGAAATGATAAGGTTTTGCATTGGTTTATACTAACCTATCTCACGAGTTCTTGTTGAGTTTGTTGTGAATGAAGCTTTTGAGAAATAGAGAAACCATGATATGAGAGGAATTAAGGAGACACAAAAGTTCAAGCTTGGGTATGCTCAAGGGACCCCAAGATAATATTTCAAGAAGTCTCAAACATCTAAGCTTGGGGATGCTTCGGTAGGCATCCCACCTTTCTTCTTCAACAACTATCGGTTAATATCGGTTGAGCCTAAGTTTTTGCTTCTTCACATGAGTTGTGCTATCCTTGCAATGTCATTTTATTTTGTTTTACTTGCTGTTTGAATACAATACCAAGATCTGAAATTCTTTAATGTTAGAGAGTCTTCACATAGTTGCACAATTATTCGACTACTCATTGATATTTACTTATATCTTTCGGAGTAGTTTGTCATTTGCTCTAGTGCATCACTTATATCTTTTAGAGCACGACGATGGTTAATTTTGTAGAAATTGCTAGTATCTCATGCTTCACTTATATTATTTTGAGAGTCTTTTAGAACAGCATGGTATTTGCTATGGTTACAAAGTTGGTCCTAGAATGATGAGCATCCAAGTTGGGTATAATAAAAACTATCATAGGAAGTGAATTGGATGCTATGATCAATTTGATACTTGATAATTGTTTTGAGGTATGGAGGTAGTGATATTAAAGTCATGCTAGTTGGGTGATCATGAATTTAAAGAATGCTTGTGTTGAAGTTAGCAAGTCCCGTAGCATGCACGTATGGTTAAAGTTGTGTAACAAATTTGAAACATGAAGTGTACCTGGCTTGTGCATCCTTATGAGTGGCGGTCGGGGACGAGCGATGGTCTTTTCCTACCAATCTATCCCCCTAGGAGCATGCGCATAGTACTTGATTTTTGATGACTTCTAAATTTTTGCAATAAGTATATGAGTTCTTTTGACTAATGTTGAGTCCATGGATTATACGCACTCTTACCTTTCTGCCATTGCTAGCCTCTTCGGTACCGTGCATTGCCCTTTCTCACCTTGAGAGTTGGTGCAAACTTCGCCGGTGCATCCAAATCCTGTGATACGATACGCTCTATCACACATAAACCTCCTTAGATCTTCCTCAAAACAGCCACCATACCTACCTATTATGGCATTTCCATAGCCATTCCGAGATATATTGCCATGCAACTTTCCACCGTTCTGTTCATCATCATCATGACATACTTTACTTTTGTCATATTGCCATTGCATGATCATGTAGTTGACATCGTACTTGTGGCAAAGCCACCATGCATTATTTTTCATACATGTCACTCTTGATTCATTGCACTATCCCGGTACACCGTCGGAGGCATTCATATAGAGTCATATCTTGTTCTAGTTTCGAGTTGTAATTCTTATGTTGTAATCAATAGAAGTGTGATGATCATCGTTATTAGAGCATTTCCCAAAAAGAAAAAAAAGAAAAAAAAGAAGAAAGGCGAAAAGAAAAAAAGAAAGGCCCAAAAGAAAAAAAAGGAAAAGAAAATAAATAAATAAATAAATAAAAAGGGCAATGTTACTATCTCTTTTTCCACACTTGTGCTTCAAAGTAGCACCTTGTTTTTCATATAGTGAGTCTCATAAGTTGTCTTTTTCATACTAGTGGGAATTTTTCATTATAGAACTTGGCTTGTATATTCCTACGATGGGCTTCCTCAAATGCCCTAGGTCTTCGTGAGCAAGCAAGTTGGATGCACACCCACTAGTTTTCTTTTGTTGAGCATTCATTTATAGCTCTAGTGCATCCGTTGCATGGCAATCCCTACTCCTCATGTTGACATCAATTGATGGGCATCTCCATAGCCCGTTGATTATCCTCGTCAATGTGAGACTTTCTCCTTTTTTTGTCTTCTCCACACAATCCCCATCATCATATTCTATTCCACCCATAGTGCGATATCCATGGCTCACGCTCATGTATTGCGTGAGGGTTGAAAAAGTTTGAGATTATTCAAGTATGAAACAATTGATTGGCTTGTCATCGGGGGTATAGAAGTTCGGAACATCTTTGTGTGACGAAAATGAAGCATAGCCTAACTATATGATTTTGTAGGGATGAACTTTCTTTTGCCATCTTATTTTGAGAAGACATGATTACTTTGATTAGTATGCTTGAAGTGTTACTATTTCTTTTATCAATATGAACTTCTATTTTGAATCATTTGGATCTGAACATTCATGCCACAATAAAGAAAATTACATTGAGAATTATGCTAGGTAGCATTCCACATCAAAAATTCTGTTTTTATCATTTACCTACTCGAGGACGAGTAGGAATTAAGCTTGGGGATGCTTGATACGTCTCCAACGTATCTATAATTTTTGATTGGTCCATGCAATTATATTACCCCTTTTGGATGTTTATGGGCTTTATTTTACACATTTATATCATTTTTTGGGACTAACCTACTAACCGGAGGCCCAGCCATATTGTTGTTTTATTGCCTGTTTTAGTATTTCAAAGAAAAGGAATATCAAACGGAGTCCAAACGGAATGAAACCTTCGGCATCGTGATTTTTTGGAACAATATCATCCTGGAGGCTTGGAGATCAAGTCAGAAGACCCTCGAGGAGCCCAGGAAATAGGGGGGCGCCCCCCCTACAGGGCGCGACCCCCTGTCTCGTGGACCCCTCGAGCACCTCCCGACCTACTTCTTTCGCCTATATATGCCTACGTACCCTAAAACCATCGAATATAAAGATAGATCGGGAGTTCCGCCGCCGCAAGCCTCTGTAGCCACCAAAAACCTCTCGGGAGCCTGTTCCGGCACCCTGCCGGAGGGGGAATCCATCACCGGTGGCCATCTTCATCATCCCGACGCTATCCATGACGAGGAGGGAGTAGTTCACCCTCGGGGCTGAGGGTATGTACCAGTAGCTATGTGTTTGATCTCTCTCTCTCTCTCTTGTGTTCTCTCTCGTGTTCCCTCTATGGCACGATCTTGATGTATCCCGAGATTTGCTATTGTAGTTGGATCTTATGATGTTTCTCCCCTCTACTCTCTTGTGATGAATTGAGTTTCCCCTTTGAAGTTATCTTATCGGATTGAGTCTTTTATGAGAACACTTGATGTATGTCTTGCCGTGTTTATCTGTGGTGACAATGGGATATCATGTGCCACTTGATGTATGTTTTGGTGACCAACTTGCGGGTTCCGCCCATGAACCTATGCATAGGGGTTGGCACACGTTCTTGACTCTCCGGTAGAAACATTGGGGCACTCTTTGAAGTACTTTGTGTTGGTTGAATAGATGAATCTAAGATTGTGTGATGCATATCGTATAACCATGCCCACGGATACTTGAGGTGACAATGGAGTATCTAGGTGACATTAGGGTTTTGGTTGATTTGTGTCTTAAGGTGTTATTCTAGTACGAACTCTTTAATAGATCGATCCGAAAGAATAACTTTGAGGTGGTTTCGTACCCTACCATAATCTCTATGTTTGTTCTACGCTATTAGTGGCTTTGGAGTGACTCTTTGTTGCATGATGAGGGATTGTTATATGATCTATCTATGTTATTATTGTTGAGAGAACTTGCACTAGTGAAAGTATGAACCCTCGGCCTTGTTTCCTATCATTGCAATACCGTTTACACTCACTTTTATCTTTAGTTACCTTGCTGTTTTTATATTTTCAGATTACAAAAACCTATATCTACTATCTATTTTGCACTTGTATCACTATCTCTTCGCCGGACTAGTCCACCTATACAATTTACCATTGTATTGGGTGTGTTGGGGACACAAGAGACTCTTTGTTATTTGGTTGCAGGGTTGTTTGAGAGAGACCATCATCATCCTACGCCTCCCATGGATTGATAAACCTTAGGCCATCCACTTGAGGGAAATTTGCTACTGTCCTACAAACCTGTGCACTTGCAGGCCCAACAACGTCTACAAGAAGAAGGTTGTGTAGTAGACATCAGAGATCGTGCCGGGAGGCAGGTTCAGGAGCCAGGTGCGAGCACCGTCCTTGAGCGCCATGGGAAAGCAGTTCACCATGACCTTTTCGTCTTTGTTGGCCGCTTCGATGCCCAGCTCGTAGAGCTGCAGGAACTCCGTGGGGTCGGCAGTGCCGTCGTAGCGAGGAGGCAGGTCCGTCTTGAACTTGCCCGGCCAGGCGACACTGCGTAGCTCGGTGGTGAAGGCGCGACAGCCTGCGGTGGCCACCGGAGCTCTTTGCTGATGCGGGGCTTGCTGCTGGGGATTCCCTCATGCCGCCGCCTGGAGCAACACAGGGTCTTGACGCGCCGGCGCAGGGATGCGGTCATGACGTGCCGGTGCAGGAAGCACGCGAGCACCTTCTTGGGGACGAGGGATTTCTTAGCAGCTCCTTTCCTATCGCGCGGGCGCTGGACGCAGTGGTTCTCTTCCAGGGGCCGAGCGCCTTGGAGGCAGGGCGCCTTCTTGGGGAGGAGGTGGCGGAGGCACCTCCTGAGCTGCATCACCCGCGCAGGACGGAGGGCGAGGTAGCGAGAGGGACGACGCAGGGGAGCCCCCTGCGGCGCTGACGAGCTCGATGATGCGAGCGAGCCACTCCTCGTAGAGGTCGTCGATGAGACGGTAGTGCAGGAGCTCACACGCCAGGAGCAACGCGGTGTGCGCGTCCATGGGAGCGCGACGGGCGTGCGACAACGAACCAGCTGGAGTCAATGATAGAGTGGCGGTGCGGCCTTCCCACCGCATCGAGGGATGCAGCGACGACGCCTGCTGTTCGTTCCCCACTGGGCCGGTGGCGGCGTGGGCGGCAGGCGACGGGGAACGACGGGGAGGCCCACCGACGGGAGCCGTCCGGGCGACGTGGGCGGCGAGAGCAGCCCGACGCTCGGCGCGAGCTCAGTGAGCGTCAGCCATGGACACGACGAACAATCGAACGCAGAACAGCGGAAGAAATATTCCGGCGTACCCCTACCTGGCACGCCAAATGTCAGATATCGGGTTCCGGCAAAACCCTTAAGGTTCAAACTCTGGGGTGTGCGTGAAGATCTTTCCCCTACCGATCCACGTCTGAATGCCTTGCTGAGAATCTAAGCTACACGATGAACAACACAAGGGACACAAGATTTATACTGGTTCGGGCCACCGTTGTGGTGTAATACTCTACTCCAGTGTGTGGTGTGGTGGATTGCCTCAAGGGCTAATGATGAACAGTACAAGGGAAGAACAGCTTCGCGAGAGGTGTTCTTGGGCTGGTGCGGTGAACTACTTGGGTGAGTTCGATCGCCTCTGGATCTGATGAGAACTCGATGCCCTCTACTGTGGTGGCCATCTCTATATATAGAGGCCCTGGTCCTCTTCCCAAATATTGAGCGGGAAGGGCACCAACAAAGGCCATTTTGAAGGGGAACATCTAGTACAAGTTATCCTGACTAAAGTCGGTCTTCGGCTGCCAAAGCCACTGGCGATGACGCCGTCTTGGGCTCCACGGTGACCTCCGTCCTGCCGCTCTGCTGGTCTTGGTCTTGTTGCACCGAAATGGTAACCTTTGCCTGATGCCTCGGTACTCCGCGCCTCTTCTTGCACCCTTTGCACCAAAGAGGAAAGAAGGACACTGTGCAGGCTGTCGCCCGCCTGTCGCCCGCCTTGTCTCGATCGTCATGGCTTGCGTCATGAGCACCTCGCGAGGTACCCTTGCCTTGATCTCTCTGCCTCCTCGCGAGCCTGCCTGGTGAGGCTGCTCCTGAGGAAGCCTTACATCGTCTGCCCCGCGAGGCTTGGCCCCTCGCGAGGGTCTTGAGCTTAAGTTGATGAAGATGGGTCGTACTGGGCCACCACTTGAGCCACGCCGCAGGCCGCAGGCAGGCAAGTCTGGGGACCCCCATTCCCAGAACACCGACAGTTGTTGTTGTTCTCTTCAGGTGTATCCACCATGTATACGTCATACGAGGAGGTGGCCGTCCAGCGCCCTATAAGCAGTGGTTTTTGTGCCTGCTCCTCTCCGATATCGTCGTCCATACTGTCGATGTCTTCATAGACGTAATCGGGCATGTCTGTTAACTCTTCGACAGTGGCTATGAAGTGGGTGGTGGGTGGGAAGCGGAATTCTCTGTCATCAGCTTTCAATCCAAACCGGATATAGTTCGGCTAAGAGTACCCTGATAAGGAGAGGGCTTTTAATGAGTTTAGCACATTGCCTAAAGGTGAGTGCCAGAAGATGTCCGCGGAGCTGAATTCAACGATCGGCACCTGATCAGGTTCGATGGGCGCGGATGCATGCGGTTCAGAACCTATGGCCAGAGACAAATCCGAGGTTCCGGTGACATAGGCCCAGCTCGAGATTGGATCTGTGTGCGGCTCTAACGCCGCTGAGTCTCTGTCTTCCACGGCGGGGTTGAGCTTCCCATCCTCGGACGGCGCAATCTGCTCCGGATCAAGGGCCAAAGCAGTTACAGGTGCTATCTCCTGGGCATGGTCCGATGACAGATTTAGGTCATGTTCATCATGGTGACAGGGAGCGACTGCCATGGGCTCGAATCCGTTGAAGATCAAGTCTCTGTGGATATCGACAATGTAATTCAAGCTTCCAAACCTGACCCAATGTCTAGGGGCGTAGCTGTCGATCTGCTCTAGATGGCCAAGCGAGTTGGCCCGCAGTGCGAAGCCGCCGAATATGAAGATCTGTCCGGGGAGGAAAACCTCCCCCTGGACTGCATTGTTGTAGATGATTGACCGAGCCATCAAACCTTTTGGTGACGATGCAGCGGAACTCTCAATGAAAGCACCAATGTCGGTGTCAAAACCGGCAGATCTCGGGTAGGGAGTCCCCAACTGTGCGTCTAAGGTTGATGGTAATAGGAGGCGGGGGATACAATGTTTACCCAGGTTCGGGCCCTCTCTATGGAGGTAATACCCTACTTCCTTCTTGATTGATCTTGATGAATATGAGTATTACAAGAGTTGATCTACCACGAGATCATGATGGCTAAAACCCTAGAAGTCTAGCCTGTATGATTATGATTGCCTCTACGGACTAAGCCCTCCAGTTTATATAGACACTGGAGGGGACTAGGGTTGTACAAAGTCGGTTACAGAGAAAGGAATCTTCATATCCGGGCACCAAGCTTGCCTTCCACGCCAAGGAGGGTCCCATCCGGACACGGGAGAGAGTCTTCTGTCTTGTATCTTCACGGCCAAACAGTCTAGGCTAGGGTCATGGACCTGTCCAAGATACCCTCCCCAAGGACATCTCTAGAAGAAGCTACCTTTCAGTCGACCTGGAAGGATTCCACTCGACGGACTCGAAGACACTCGACCATGAACCCACTCACTCGAGAGCCGGAGGGGTCTGGCGGACTCTATATAAGCCACCCCTCCTCCTCAGTGTAAAGGGTTCGCACCCCTGTAACTCATACACACATAATACAGTTGACCGCCTCCGGGCTCCGAGAAGTAGGGCTGTTACTTCCTCTGAGAAGGGCCTGAACTCGTAAACATCTTGCGTATACAACTACTCCATAGCTAGGATCTTGCCTCTCCATTCCTACCCCCCTATTCTACTGTCAGACTTAGAACCATGACAGTTGGCGCCCACCATGGGGCAGGTGTCTTAGCGACCTATTGGAGAAGTTGCGATTGTTCCGATCTCCTTCATCATGGTTTCAGGCGGAGTTTTGGCTGAGGGCCGCGAGATTCGTCTTGGCGCACTCACGTTCATCACCGACGACTCTGCTTGGCTTCAGGAGGCTCTACTCGACATCGACGTGCTCCCTGTCCGCAGGGTGATGCACTTCCGTGCATGCGTCCGCGGCGTTCTCCTGCGGCAACCGTCGACCCAGTATCGGTCGACCCCTGTGTCATCCTCCCTCCCTGTCTCCTGCCAGCGCAAGCGCTCCGGTCGGTCGAGGCTTCAGCGGTGGGTGAGGCACGCGGTGGCTCGCCAGTCGGCCACTCCCCAAGTCGCGGCGATCGAGCCCGACGAATCTCTCTACGGCCTATTCGACCTATCGACTCGCTCTGTAGAGACTGCATTCGAGTGCGACGGCAGTGATCTAGCGGTGGATGTTCTGATGGTCAATGGACCACGCAGTCTTCCCGGTTTTCCCCGCACCGACGGAGTTGATGGCGGAGGCGATCCGGCGCACGCCCATGAAGAATATCAGCCCGAGCCCCTCACGTCGCTTCAAAGAACTTCGCCGCCGGAACATGGATGTGCTGCATACTCCTATCGTTGGAGAAACCCCCGAGGCTCGTGCCTTAGAGGACGCGCGTTTGGCCAACTTGGCTGAACGCACTCGACTGGAGAACCTCCAGCGAGCACTCGACGAGCATGCGCAACAACGAGTTCCGGATTCCAGTCGACGTCAACTCTTTCCACCACCGACTCAGGTATATCGAACTCCGATTCAGAATCTAGCAGCTGCAGCCCGTATAGCAGAGTCGATTCAGCCCTCCCAGTATGAGGCTGGCAGAGGCTTGATATAGATCAGAGATTTGCTCCGGGCAGCAGGAGATCAAAGTTCAGCTGTATCACAGTCGCGAAACAGGATTCACAGTAGATCCATCGCTGCGAATACAGTCCAGTCGGCCCATAGCCCGAGATCGCCCCCAAGGCGTGAGGGACGTGGAGGTCGGCGTGATCAGTATGATGACCAATTCGATCGCGATGATCGACATCGAGTGCCCACTCCTCCCCCAAGGGGTGGGTCATACGCTCCTCGACAGCAAGATGATAGACGCCAACACAGTGTTGGGCGAAGGGTTCCAGACAACCCCAGAGAACCAGGCTTTGATGCGAGATCCATTATCGTTCAAGGCTTGGTCGATTGGAATAGAGCTCACCGAGAAGGCCACGACAGAGATGTGCCCACCAGCAGCAGAGTTCTCGTCTCAGGACCAGAGTATTTTAGCAGAGCCATCAGGGCCGCGGTGATTCCTCCCAACTTCAGGTTGGCGACTGGAGTCAGTAAGTTCACTAGTGAGTCCAAGCCCGATACTTGGCTTGAGGACTACCGAGTGGCTGTTCAGATTGGCGGCGGCAATGATGAGGTGGCCATGAAACACCTACCTCTTATGTTGGAGGGCTCGGCCAGAGCATGGCTGAATCAGTTGGCACCTAGCAGCATTTACACTTGGGAAGATCTTGCCCGCGTGTTTGTCAGAACATTTGAAGGAACTTGCAAGCGACCAGCAGGGTTGACAGAGCTGCAGGTTTGTGTGCAAAAGTCGAATGAGACTCTGAGGGACTACATCTAGAGGTGGATCACATTGAATCACACGGTGGAGAATGTATCTGATCACCAGGCAGTCTGTGCCTTCAAGGAAGGCGTTAAGAACAAAGAGCTAAGTTTGAAATTTTGGTCGAACCGGAGACATGACCCTGAGTCGAATGATGGAGATTGCCACCAAGTATGCCAATGGTGAAGAAGAGGATCGGCTTCGGAGTGGCAAGTAGAAGCCAACCGCTCATGAAACCGGGGGAGGGAACTACAGTCGGAAACAGAAGCGGAAAGCCGAGCCAGCTGCTCCTGGAGAAGCCTTGGTCGTGACTCAAGGAAAGTTTAAAGGAAAGCCCAAAGGGTCTTGGAACCCAAAGAAGGTGAAGGACAAGGAAGGAAATGACGTGATGGATTTGCCGTGCCACATCCACACGAAGAAAGATGAGGAGGGTAAATTCATTTACCCGAAACATACCGCTCGACAGTGTCGGCTCTTGATCCAGCAATTCCAGGGAAAACAATTCAAGGTTAAGGAAAAGGAGTCGGACAAAGTTGAGGACAAAGAAGATAGTGATGATGGATACCCCCAGGTCAATTCCACCTTGATGATTTTTGCTGATGTTGAAAGCAAAAGGGGATTGAAAGTTATCAACCGTGAGGTGAATATGGTTGCTCCGGCGACTCCCAGTTATCTGAAATGGTCTCAGACTGCCATCACATTCGACCAGTCTGATCATCCGACACACATTGCCACCCCTGGGAGGCAAGCTTTGGTGGTCGACCCAGTCATCAAAGGCACTCAACTGACTAAAGTCTTGATGGATGGTGGCAGTGGCCTGAACATATTGTATGCGGAGACGCTGAAGGGAATGGGCATTTCGATGTCCAGACTCAGTACCAGCAACATGAGTTTCCATGGAGTCATTCCTGGGAAGAAGGCTGAGTCACTCAGCCAAATTGCTCTCGATGTGGTTTTCGGTGATTCAAAGCATTACCGTAAAGAAAAGTTGACGTTTGAAGTTGTGGATTTCCAGAGTGCTTATCACGCTATTTTAGGCAGGCCAGCTTATGCACGCTTCATGGCTCGACCATGTTATGTGTACCTCAAATTGAAGATGCCTGGTCCCAAAGGTGTGATCACCATTACTGGCAATCGGAAAAAGACAGAAGAGTGCTTTCAGAAGGGCTGAAAGATCGCTGATGCTCAGAAGGCAGTGGTAGAGCTACAGGAATACCAGAAAACTGCAGATCCGAGTGATTTGTTGCGAGCCAAGAAGCCCGCTACAGAGTCAGTGTTTCAGTCGTCCGGTGAGACAAAGCCGGTTCACATTCACCCGACCGACCCCAGTGCTGCTCCGACTCATATCTCCACATCACTCGACTCCAAATAGGAAGAAGTGCTCATCCAGTTCCTCCGTGAGAACTGGGACATCTTCGCATGGAAGCCTGCTGACATGCCGGGTGTTCCCAGGGGGCTGGCTGAGCATCGTCTACGAGTCGACTCAAAGGTGAAACCTGTTAAAGAACATCTTCGACGGACCGCCGTCCAGAAGAGAAAAGCCATTGGCGAGGAGGTGGCTCGGCTCTTAGCAGCAGAGTTTATCCGAGAGATTTACCACTCCGAGTGGCTCGCCAATGTTGTCATGGTCCCCAAGAAGGACAAGTCACTTCACATGTGCATTGATTTCAAACATATCAATCGGGCCTGCCCAAAAGATCATTTTCCTCTCCCCCGCATCGACCAAACAGTCGACTCAACTGCGGGATGTGAGCGCCTGTCTTTTTTAGATGTCTATTCCGGTTACCATCAGATCCGTCTGTATGGACCCGACGAAATTAAAACAGCTTTCATCACTCCATTCGGGTGCTTCTGCTATGTCACCATGCCATTCGGCCTAAAAAATGCCAGAGCCACGTTCATGAGGATGATTCAGAAGTGTTTGCTCACTCAAATCAGTCGGAATGTGGAAGCGTACATGGATGATATTGTGGTCAAATCGCGGAAGGGTTCCGACCTGTTGACTGACCTTGCTGAAACATTTGCCAATCTCAGGAGGTATGATATCAAGCTTAATCCATCAAAGTGCACATTCGGAGTTCCTGGTGGAAAGTTACTCGGTTTTCTCGCTTCCGAACGAGGAATCGACGCCAACCCAGAAAAAGTTGGTACTATACTCCGAATGAAACGCCTTGTGCGTGTGCACGATGTCCAGAAGCTTACTAGATGCTTGGCCGCTTTAAGTCGATTCATCTCCCGTCTCGGTGAAAAGGCATTGCCTCTTTACCGACTGATGAAGAAGTCAGACAAGTTCGAGTGGACTCCAGAAGCTGATGCAGCGTTTGCAGAGCTAAAAGCTCTGCTCTCCACCCAGCCGGTCCTTGTTGCCCCAATCAGCAAAGAGCCTTTGTTGCTTTACATTGCAGCCACAGGACAAGTCGTCAGTACAGTACTTACGGTCGAGCGGGAAGAAGAAGGAAAAGCCTTCAAAGTTCAGCGCCCAGTATATTATCTTTCTGAAGTATTGACCCCATCAAAGCAAAGATACCCTCATTATCAGAAGCTTGTATATGGCATTTATATGACCACAAAGAAGGTTGCTCATTACTTCTCTGACCATTCCATTACAGTCGTCAGCGACGCCCCATTGTTAGAGATTCTGCACAACAGAGATGCAACTGGTCGAGTGGCGAAATGGGCAATTGAACTCCTTCCCCTTGATATCAAGTTTGAGGCAAAGAAAGCCATCAAGTCCCAAGCAGTAGCAGATTTCATCGCCGAGTGGATTGAACAACAGCTACCGAGTCAAGTTCACTCGAAGCACTGGACCATGTTCTTTGATGGTTCTAAGATGCTGAATGGTTCCGGTGCTGGGGTAGTGTTGGTTTCCCGGAGATAAGCTCAGATATGTGCTCTAGATCCACTTTGATTCCTCCAACAATGAAGCAGAATACGAAGCACTTCTGTATGGGTTGCGTATGGCCATTTCACTTGGCGTCTGTTGCCTCATGGTCTATGGCGACTCAGATTTGGTGGTTAATCAGGTGATGAAGGAGTGGGACGTTAGAAGTCCAGCCATGACTGGTTACTGCAATGCAGTGAGAAAGCTAGAGAAGAAATTCGAGGGGTTAGAGCTCCATCATATACCTCGACTGAAAAAACAAGCGGCTGATGATTTGGCAAAGATAGGTTCCAAAAGAGAAGCCATTCCCAGTAAAGTGTTTTTGGAACACATCCATACACCATCAGTTCAAGAGGATCCTTTCACCGAAGAAGCTCCACAGCCAAAAAGTGTCACAGATCCGACTGAAGTTGAAGTTCCACCTGTGGTCGACCTGATCATGGAAGTCTTGGTCATCACTCCCGACTGGACAGAGCCGTACATCGCGTATATCCTAAGGAAAGAGCTCCCAGAGAATGAAGAAGAGGCTCGACAGATCATCTGTCGATCCAAAGCCTTTACCGTGATAAAGGGACAGTTGTACAGAGAAAGCGCGACTGGAGTCGGTCAGAAATGTATAACACCAGAAGAAGGTCGGATAATCCTTGACGATATCCACTCGGGGACCTATTGTCATCATGCATCCTCTCGGACCATTGTGGCTAAAGCATACCGAGCGGGATTTTACTGGACAAGAGCAAATGAAATGTCAAAGGAAATAGTCGACAAGTGTGAAGGGTGTCAGTTCTATTCCAATCTATCGCACAAACCCGCCTCAGCCTTGAAGACCATTCCACTCGTCTGGCCCTTCGCTGTTTGGGGATTGGATATGGTTGGACCACTGAGAACTAGCAGGAGCGGCTTCACCCATGTACTGGTAGCAGTCGACAAGTTTACTAAGTGGATTGAAGCTAAACCTATCAAGAACCTTGATGCCGGCACCGCTATCAGCTTCATCAGAGAATTAGTATTCAGATATGGAGTGCCGCATAGCATCATCACTGATAATGGGTCAAACTTCGATTCTGATGAATTCAGAGCCTTTTGCGCCTCTCAAGGCACACGAGTCGACTACGCTTCAGTTGCTCACCCCCAGTCGAATGGACAAGCTGAACGAGCCAATGGTCTAATTCTCAAAGGATTGAAACCTCGACTGATGCGCGATCTCAAACACGCAGCAGGCGCATGGGTCGACGAGCTTCCGTCAGTTCTTTGGGGATTAAGGACCACTCCTAATCAGTCGACTGGGAGAACTCCATTCTTCCTTGTCTATGGAGCTGAAGCAGTCCTGCCGAGTGACCTGCTTCACAATGCACCTCGAGTCAAGCTCTACACCGAAGATGAAGCAGAGCAAGCCCGACAGGACGTAGTCGACCTTCTAGAAGAAGAAAGAGAGATGGCCATGATCCGATCGACTATCTATCAGTAGGACTTGTGTCGATTCCACGCCAGAAACATGAAGAGTCGAGCCTTCCAAGAAGGAGATTTGGTTCTCTGAGTGGATCAGCAGAAGCCACACAAGCTTGCTCCTACTTGGGAAGGTCCCTTCATCGTCACCAAAGTCCTCCACAATGGAGCGTACCATCTTTACAATGTCGATCGCCAGATTGACGAGCCACGAGCTTGGAACGCGGAGCTGCTCCGCCCCTTTTATACTTAAGTATTCGCTCGGACGAGATGTAATAAAAGTACTTCTGTAGTTTGTTTTTCAAAGACAAGAGTGTTATAATTTTCCCAGTGATTCTTGTTACTTTTGTTTACGTGAGAAATCCCCCAGTGGGTGGCTTAGCTGTGAATCCGTTTCGCCTAAGTTTGTTAAAAAATCCCTGCCGAGTGGTGAGCCAGCCTCCCACTCGGGGGCTTAGCTGCGAATCCGTTTCGCCTAAGTTTAAGAAAGAATCCTACCGAGTGATGAGCCAGCCTCCCACTCGGAGGCTTAGCTGCAGTCCAAGTACTCGCCTAAGTGTTCAAAATCCTACCGAGTGGTGAGCCAGCCTCCCACTCGGAGGCTTAGCTGCAGTCCAAGTACTCGCCTAAGTGTTTAAAATCCTACCGAGTGGTGAGCTAGCCTCCCACTCGGAGGCTTAGCTGCAGTCCAAGTACTCGCCTAAGTGTTTGAAATCCTACCGAGTGATGAGTCAGTCTCTCACTCGGAGGCTTAGCTGCAGTCCAGTACTCGCCTAAGTATTTAATACAATGTGCGCTCTGCAAGGATGACGAGATGCAGGTCGACTGCTACCTTCTCCTTCCGAGCTACGCCACAAATACAATGTGCGCTCTGTAAGGATGATGAGGTGCAAGTCAACTGCTACCTTCTCCTTCCGAGCTACGCCACAAATATAATGTGCGCTCTGCAAGGATGACGAGGTGCAGGTCGACTGCTACCTTCTCCTTCCGAGCTACGCCACAAATACAACATGCGCTCTGCAAGGATGACGAGGTGCAGGTCGACTGCTACCTTCTCCTTCGGAGCTACGGCACAAAAAAATCCTACCGAGTGTAGAGAAAACCTCCCACTCGGGGGCTTAGCTACAGTCCAGTACTCGCCTAAGTATCTGAAAATCCTACCAAGTGGAGAGCAAACCTCCCACTCGGGGGCTTAGCTGCAGTCTAGTACTCACCTAAGTATCTGAAAATCCTACCGAGTGGAGAGCAAACCTCCCACTCGGGGGCTTAGCTGCAGTCCAGTACTCGCCTAAGTATCTGAAAATCCTACCAAGTGGAGAGCAAACCTCCCACTCGGGGGTTTAGCTGCAGTCCAGTACTCGCCTAAGTATCCGAAAATCCTGCCGAGTGGAGAGCAAACCTCCCACTCGGAGGTTAAGATGTAGTCCAGTGCTAGCCTAAGTATTTGAAAATCCAACCGAGTGGAGAGCAATCCTCCCACTCAGGGGCTTAGCTGCAGCCCAGTGCTCGCCTAAGTACTTAATCTATTCTGCTCTACAAGGATGACGAGGTTCAGGTCGACTGCTACCTTCTCCTTCTGAGCTACGCCACAAATACAACGTGCGCTCTGCAAGGATGACGAGGCACAGGTCGACTGCCACCTTCTCCCTCTGAGCTACGCCACAAATAAAATGTGCACTCCATCTGTGCCCCATCTCTACCTGCAAAAGCGGTGAAGTGCAGGTCGACTGGATTTTCCACCTCAGAGTTGCATCTCAAGTGTTGAAGTGTATTCTAAGTGAAAGACAAAGTTCGCTCGAAGGCAAGTGCAAGCATATTTAATGATAAGCAAAGTTCAGATAATGGATTCGGAAGTACTCAGGCGTCAAGTCTGTAAAAGTTTATCGGTTACAAAATCACTCGGCATTCCGAGGCAAATTTAAGACGAAGCATAGAAGTTTTTTACTCCTCGGGTGGAGGACTGGAAGGCGCGACAAACTGGTCCAGGTCGATTCCGTCAGCAATCCGAGTGGCAGCAGCAATGAAGGTCTCCATGAAAGATTGGAAGTCATGCTTCTTGGTATTGGCCACCCTGATGGATGCCAGCTTGTCCTCTCGCGCATCCTTGCAGTGAACACGTACCAGGGACAGAGCAACATTAGCACCACACCTGGCGGAAGACTTCTCCATTCCTGCACTCGACCTGGAACGTCATTCAGTCGAGTCATTAAAGACTCGAGGTCATTGTGAAGTGTCTCTCTTAGCCAGAGTGTCGTGTCGATCCGCGACACCGCAACCTTCAGTCGAGCGATGTAGTCCACCACACCAGCAATGCGAGACTCCAGTCGGAACACGTTCATAGCAGCCATGTCTCCAATCGACTGGTCTCCTCCTTGAAGTTTTGACAAAATTCTGTAAGCACAGTTTGGAGTTAAGCCGACAGTTCTACGATGAGTCGAGGATAACAAGTCAGTCGGATAAAAGAGATTACCTTCAAGCATGAGGAATAACTTCTTGGCGAGACCTTCCAGATAAGCCTCCAGATCGTTCTTCTTCCCCATCAGTTCGCTAGCCTTGTCACTCAGAGCTATCTTGTCATTCTTCAGACGGCTGACCTCCTTGTTGGCCGCGGCGAGGGCAGCTTTCAGATTGGTATTCTCCTCTTCAAGTTTACCGACTGAAGCCAGCTTTTCTTCTGCAACCTTCGTCTTGTCCGAAGCCGCTTTCCGTGCCTCAGCAAGGTCAAGGTCCTTCTTCTTCAGAGCCTCCTTCAGTTTATCTGCAAAGTGACAATGAGATCAGAATCAGGAATGGACAAAAAATAAAGGCAGTCGTCAAGATTCTCACCAAACATACCTTTTGCTTCCTCCTTCGCCTTCGTGAAGTTCTCCTGGACAAGCTTCAAGTCAAGTTCGAGCTGGGTATGCTTGTTCTCCAATTCAGTATAGCGAGCCACAAGCTCGCAAGATTTCTGTGAAAGATCAGTCGACAAAGATCAAAGATAAGTTGCTTCCGAGTGACTAAGAGAAAAATTGTAGCATTCCTAAGACTATAGTCGAATCAAAATATTCAACAGTAGTCTCGGGGACTACACCCAGTGGGTGCACTCAGCATGCCCCCACTGGTCCTACCGACTCGGTTCGATCAGTCGACCGAAAGAGACAAAAAGTTATGATCCTTAACCGTAGCTAATTGCCAGCAGTTAGCCACGGTATCATCATGATTTAAAAAAAAGAGGGAGATGTTCTTCAGACCTTAGTCGACTGCCAGCAGTCGACCATGGTCTCGGGGACTACACCCAGTGGGTGCATTCAGCGTGCCCCCCACTGGTTCCAAGATTCCATTCGACCAGACCAAGTGGAGTGACCAAATTCAAAGTATAAAGACTACAGTCGACTGCCAACAGTCCACCATAGTCTCGGGGACTACACCCAGTGGGTGCACTCAGCGTGCCCCACCAATCTAAAGATTCAATCGACACACCCACTGGGTGTACAAATAAAAAGATCTTCAGAAAGAAGAGTTTTCAGGAACCATATCCTAACAGAACAAGCGGTGATCAACTAACCTGAACGTTGCTCTGAAGAGCTGAGCTTGCATCATAAGCTGCTTGACTGGCGTCCCGGATCACCTTCACCTGCTCCATCATGACCCCCGCCTGGCGTATAGCCTCCTTAGCAACACCCGCTTGGTCCTCTGGGATGTGGTGTGTGGCGAAAAGAGAAGGTGGATCAGCAGTCGACGACGAAGGTCGAGCACTCGTCAGTGGCACAACAAAGGACACAGAAGTCCGAGTGATGTTGCCTCCCTCCTGAACCAGCGTCTCAGGTGCTGATGCAACCTGAGCAGTCTTGCCAGCAGGCGCCTTCTTATTCCTCCTCGGCCTCAGCGGTGCCTCATCGTCATCATCAAGGAGATCAATGACATGAGGTGGGGCTACAGGAAAGATTCAAAGTCAAAAATGAAGATCCAGTCGACCAAAAGCGAAATTACAGAGATCATACCAAGGTTAGAGGTGGCAGCATCTTCCATTTCTTGGTCTTCATTCCTAAATGAGGTCTCAGAGGTAGCAGCACTGCGGATTTCAGAAATCAGTCGGTCAGCCAACGAGTCGACCAAGAGTGTATCCATGTTAAATAAGAAAACACAAGTTCTGATGATTACCCAGAAATGGTGGGAATCACCATCCTCATCTTGGGCAGGGCCTTTGTCGGCTTTGATGACGCCACTCGGGGTTGCTTCGTTGCTTTTTCAGTCAGCACCGGAGAGGTCGTCAGAGGGCGTTTCATCGACTGCCCGACAGGCGCGGTAACTTGGCCACGCTCAACCGCGGGGTGATGGGCGAGCTTGGATCGCCTTTCCGTGTGAGGAGGGTCGACTTCCTCCTCTTCTTCTTCCTCCTCCTCTTCACCAGAGCAGTCGTCTTCTTCATCCTCCTCACCATCAGATTGCCACTCTTCCTGACTTTCACCTCCGCTTCCCTCCTCCTCCTCGATCTGTTCTTGCGCCCCGTTGGGCATCGAGTACATCTCAGTAGTAACCTGGAAGACAACAAACAAGAAAAAAGTCAGTCGATTGATGTTAAGCAAACAGGATGGAGAAAGCAGGATCGCGGTAAAAGATACAAGATTGGACCTTGTCTACTTCATATGACTGGTCGAGTGGAGGAATCCTCCTAGCTCCTCGAGGGTTATCCTTGTTTCCTGTGATGGCAGTCATCCACCTCTCCAGCGTGGCATCCTCGACCTCTTTCGGGTGGATCCGAGTGGTGTCTTCAGTGCCAGAATACATACACATCGGATGGTCTCGATATTGAAGCGGCTGGATGCATCGTCGGAGGAAGACCTCCAAGAGATCCATGTCGGTCACCCCGTCACGGATAAGCTGGACTACACGCTCGACCAGCACCTTAACCTGCGCCTTCTCCTCCGGGACCACCTTCAAAGAGGACGGTTTGCTCACTCGGTCCATGGAAAAAGGAGGGAGTCCAGTCGACTGCCCTGGCGTCGGCTGGTCTTGGCAGTAGAACCAGGTCGACTGCCACCCTCGGACCACTCGGGAAGGACCATGGCTGGAAAGGCACTTTTTCCCCTCATTTGAACCCCAAGACCCCCACACATATGAATCACTTGGGTTTTCTCGTCACTCGGATTGGCCTTTTTCACCGTCTGGGAGCGACAGGTGAAAATGTGTTTGAAAAGGCCCCAATGAGGCCGGCAACCCAAAAAATTCTCACACAAGGACACGAAAGCAGCGAGATACACGATGGAGTTGGGTGTGAAGTGGTGGATTTGTGCCCCAAAGAAGTTCATAAATCCCCGAAAGAAAGGGTGGGGCGGCAAAGAAAACCCGCGGTCAACATGGGTGGCCAAGAGGACACACTCACCCTCCTGAGGCTGCGGCTGCCACTCCTTCCCCGGGAGCCTCGCTGATCCATGGGGGATCAGTCCTTCATTGGCCAGGTCGTCAAGATCCTTTTGACGGATAGTCGAGCGGATCCAGTCGCCCTGGATCCAGCCCTGCGGCAGACCGGCCCGTGACGAGGATCCGCCCTGACTGGTCGCCCTTCCCTTCGCCTTCGCCGTCACCTTCTTCGCCCGCTCCAAAGCCACCGTCTTTTCCTTCACCATCGTCGCCGGCGAAGCACGCACGGAGCAGCAGCGCTGGGATGGAGGCGAACGTGGCGGATGAGTCTGAGGAAGAGGGAGAAGAAAATGAGGGCGCACTATTCAAAAAACCCCGTCCGGCGCCTTATATGGGGTTGCTTCCGAGTGACTGACTGGTAGGCCCGGACGATCCTGTCAAATCCCGCAAGAGTCACGCGCGCGATACATGGCGAAAAAGGTGGTGCAGAGATCGAGGTGTTCCTGCCTTATCCCATCCGAGTACCGCGGCCTCCTCCGCCTCGCGCGCTTCTCGAAATTCAGATCTTGCTAAATCCGCGAACTGCAGAGCAACTTGTCAGACTGGAGATTTCCTCCGCTCTGTCGTTCGGAGATCTCCAAGTACAGAAAACTCACTCGGCGGATACAAATAATGGATCAAGGCGACTGAAAAAGAAGTTGGTTCCGTCACCTAAGTTCATTGATCCAGAACAAGACATACTCATAGCACGAAAAATGGGTCGGAAGAGTTCTCAACTCCTTCCCCACTCAAACCTCGATCCATTCGGGGCCTAATGATGAAGCCATGTACCTAGGGTAGGGTCATGGACCTGTCCAAGATACCCTCCCCAAGGACATCTATAGAAGAAGCTACCTTTCAGTCGACCTGGAAGGATTCCACTCGACGGACTCGAAGACACTCGACCATGAAGCCACTCACTCGACCACCCGGAGATCTAGAGTCACTCTGCACACAAACGGTCGGTCATTAAGTAGTCTTTATGGCCATAATAGCACTTTATGTATGGCGTTACCAGTAATGCCAAATCTTAATGTACCTTAAACCCTGCATAACTGAGGGCCGGAGGGGTCTGGCGGACTCTATATAAGCCACCCCCCTCCTTAGTGTAAAGAGTTCGCACCCCTGTAACTCATACGCACATAATACAGTCGACCGCCTCCGGGCTCCGAGATGTAGGGCTGTTACTTCCTCCGAGAAGGGCCTGAACTCGTAAACATCTTGTGTATACAACTACTCCAGAGCTAGGATCTTGCCTCTCCATTCCTACCCCCTATTCTACTATCAGACTTAGAACCACGACAGGCAAGTCTGGGGACCGCCGTTCCCAGAACACCGACAGTCGCCATTGTTCTCTTCAGGTGTATCCACCATGTATACGTCATACGAGGAGGTGGCCGTCTAGCGCCCTATAAGCAGTGGTTTTTGTGCCTGCTCCTCTCCGGCATCGTCTTCCATACCGTCGATGTCTTCGTAGCCATAATCGGGCATGTCGGTTAAGTCTTCGACAGTGGCTATGAAGTGGGTGGTGGGTGGGAAGCGGAATTCTCCGTCATCAGCTTTCAATCCAAATTGGATATAGTTCGGCTAAGAGTACCCTGATAAGGAGAGGGCTTTTAATGAGTTTAGCACATCGCCTAAAGGTGAGTGCCAGAAGATGTCCGCGGAGCTGAATTCAATGATCGGTGCCTGATCAGGTTCGATGGGCGCGGATGCACGCGGTTCGGAACCTATGGCCAGAGACGAATCCGAGGTTCCGGTGACACAGGCCCAGCTCGAGATTGGATCTGTGTGCGGCTCTAACGCCATTGAGTCTGCGTATTCCACGGTGGGGTTGAGCTTCCCATCCTCGGACGGCGCAATCTGCTCTGGATCCAGGGCCAGAGCAGTTACAGGTGCTATCTCCTGGGCATGGTCCGATGACAGATTTAGGTCATGTTCATCATGGTGAAAGGGAGCGGCTGCCATGGGCTCGGATCCGTCGAAGATCAAGTCTCTGTGGATATCGACAATGTAATTCAAGCTTCCAAACCTGACCTGATGTCCAGGGGCATAGCTGTCGATCTACTCTAGATGGCCAAGCGAGTTGGCCCGCAGTGCGAAGCCGCCGAATATGAAGATCTGTCCGGGGAGGAAAACCTCCCCCTAGACTGCATTGTTGTAGATGATTGACGGAGCCATCAAACCTTTTGGTGACAATGCAGCGGAACTCTCAATGAAAGCACCAATGTCGGTGTCAAAACCAATGGATCTCGGGTAGGGGGTCCCCAACTGTGCGTCTAAGGTTGATGGTAATAGGAGGCGGGGGACACGATGTTTACCCAGGCTCGGGCCCTCTCTATGGAGGTAATACCCTACTTCCTTCTTGATTGATCTTGATGAATATGAGTATTACAAGAGTTGATCTACCATGAGATCGTGAGGGCTAAAACCCTAGAAGTGTAGCCTATAGGATTATGATTGCCTCTACGGACTAAGCCCTCCGGTTTATATAGACACCGGAGGGGACTAGGGTTGTACAAAGTCGGTTACAGAGAAAGGAATCTTCATATCCGGGCACCAAGCTTGCCTTCCACGCCAAGGAGGGTCCCATCCGGACACGGGAGAGAGTCTTCTATCTTGTATCTTCACGGCCCAACAGTCCAGCCCACGCTACATAGTCCGGTCGTCCGAGGACCCCTTAATCCAGGACTCTCTCAATAACCGCACAATCAGCTATCAAGTTCTTGAAAGGATTGGTGTGCCATTTTGGAGTACCTGCCAGAGTTATCACTGACAATGGCACCCAATTCACAAGTCGCGCCTTCATGCAATACATTCAAACCCTCAGAAGCATGGTTTCATTTGCCTCTGTTGCTCATCCCAGAAGCAATGGATAGGCTGAGAGGATGAACACTAAAGTGCTGCGTGGGCTCAAGACAAGAATTTTAATAAGATGCAGAAGTGCGGCAGACGCTGGATCGATAACCTATTGGTGGTTCTTTGGTCCCTCTGTATGACACCAAATCGAGCTACCGGCCAGACTCCCTTCTCCCTAGTCTATGGGGCAGAAGCAGTGCTCCCCACAGAACTCATATACGGGTCACCTCGAGTATTTTCCTATGATAAAGTAGAGCAAGAGCAGCACCGGCATGACGATGCCATGCTCCTTGAGGAGAACCGTCTCTGGGATGCTGTGCTTGCTGCATGCTACCAGCAAGCCCTGTGCCACAGGATCCATGCCCGGAGCCTTGAGGAAGGCGACCTTATCCTTAGGCATGTTCATTCCGCCAAGGGTACCAACAAGTTGATGCCGAAGTGGGAAGGCCTTGCTGGGTAGTACGAGTCACCAGGCATGGCACAGTCCATTGGGAGAGCGAAGATGGCATCAAAATGCAAAACTCATGGAATATTGAGCATCTTCGCAAGTTCTACCCATAAGGCGCGACTGCCGGGCCCAGCCCTGGCAGCCACCCTTTTGTACAAGCCTTGCCGATGCACATGTAACCTTTTGTACAAAGCCAGGCACAGACCCTAAGCATAGATAATAAAATGAAGCACTGGCGCCCTAAAAACTTGCATGCACGATTAGCTTAGCATAAATTTGCCATGATCATTTAGATGACATAATATGTTGCTATGTTTTTCTCTGCACTAACTACAGGGCTCTTGCTGCGGGCTCGATCCCAAAAAGAAGAGATGGAAACAAGCCTACATATTGATCCCTGACAAGCCAAACAGATAAGTTTCTTTCTACCCATGAACATGTCTCTGTAAGAAGAAAACTTGTGCATAGAAAAACCTTGTCACCTTCAAAACATTTGTGCTCCCATCCCTTGATTCAAACATTATTTTGGTCAATATGGTTGTAGTGGCATTTGCCAGAGAAGGTTCGACAAGGGGCTGGTTCCCTTCCATAGTTTTGAGCCTGGCAAGCCAAGCCCTGCGGCAACGACGGAAGGCGCCGACAAGATAGCTTGCCGGGAAAACTTATTTACTTGAAAGTATAGAGGCATTCCTCCTCTGCATGGATGTAGTACATGCACAAGAACTAACAAGCATGTCTTTTTTTCATCAATATGTAGATAAACAAGTACAAGCCTTATAGAGTACAAACATGGGTAGAAGAAATTACATATTTGAGACTAAAATTTGGCAAATGCCTACATGTTTTAGTTTGAAAAAGATAAGTGCCCTGTAATCCCTTTCTTTTCCCCCTCTTCCTAGGAACTATAGTGGGAGACAAAGAGGACAAAAGGAGTGCCTGGGCAGAAGCTCAGCCTGACCCTGTCAGGGACCGCGGGACGCAGCCTAACAAGATCGAGAGTGCGCGGGCGAAGGCGAGGGACCGAGAGAGCAGCTAGGCGATGCCCTGGTCACCACCACCAGGGCTAGCAGGGCATGGTAGCTCAGACACCGGCAAGGAAGACGAAGCCGGAGTCCACCGGGAAGCCTGCCGGGGTCCAGCTGGAAGACTGGCGGAGGAGGCGGGGACACCTTCCACACCCAACACCCCGGCAAATTGCCTTGCCGGGGAGGAGATGCAGGTGCAGATGATGGTGCCGCCAGCTGATGGTAAAGGTGCGGCTGGTGTTCAGCTAGTGTCGAAGTCATCATCCTCCCCCATGGGTGCCATCGTCATCGCCGTCACTGTCCTCCTCATCGCTATCACTTGAGGAGGAGCTTTCATTGTCGGTCGAGCTCTCTATGCAACACCCGAACACCCGAAGACCTTGATGGAGAGCAGGGTGGCATCCATTAACTTGAAGTGAAGGACATGCCCTGCCGCCAAACTATGGGCACGGGCGAAGGTTTTCCAGCCGCGCCGGAGAAGCATGACATGAGGCGCGGGGAACTCTACGTCCGCCCACATGCTGCCATTACAGCAGCCCCTCATGTGCAGTCTCAACCCCTTCGGCTGTTTGACCTTCGTCACCCTTGCGAATGGAGTGGGAAGCCAAAGACCGCTGCGTGGAGGCCCATGCAGCTTAACAATGAATTTCAGTGGCTGGTTCCCAACTTGGCCTTTGTTCAGGTCCGGAGTAGCTGGAGGAGGGGCGATCAAAGCACCGCCCCGTCCTCCTCGACCCCGTGCGCCACGACGGCCGCGTCCACGTCCTCCACCACCTCCTCTCACGATGGCTCCGCCCCTGCATCCCCAATAGAAGGAGGAAGGCACTGTCGAGCAAAAGCCCTCGTCGCCACTGTTAGAACACCACCACGCCCTTTCCCCCTTGCCATGGTGGAGAGAAGAGGCCGGAAGGAAGGAGGAGAAGTGTGTGAGTAAGCACCTCGCCCGCGTCCCCTTTTATAGGCGAACGTGGCCAGGGTCTAGCTCCTTACCCAGGGGGCAACCGCCTCGCTCCGCCAATCTAGCCCCTCTACATCACCAATGGTGCACGGAATCAAGACCGCCCTCCTACACCTATCCACGACGCCTGGTTTACTGCCAGGGCACTCATTCCCGCACCCTCCGCATCCTCCACCAACCCCGCGCAATGCATGCAGTGTACGTGGCAAAAATGGTAGGAGCGGTAGAACAAGCAGAATGGCAGTTACCACCCCGTAAACGTGGGATGTGGCAGCCGACGGATCGTGGTATAAATCACCCCAGATTTTAGCGCACGACGTACGGGAAAATTGGAAACTGACTCAAGCACAGGTTAATGAAGAAGCAAGGAAAATATCAAGAAAGGAGAGAGTATAGTCACAAGTGCCCTACCTGTGTACCTGATGGGGCCTACCCCAACGATGCTCGGCATCATGTTTGGACCAGGCTCGGGGGCTCCTGTTGGTGCAACAAACCTTGATGTATGTTGCCCGGACTGTACACAGGCATGATGGCAAGGAAGCAAACTTCACCAAGAATCCAAGTCAAGACCAAGCCAGATGAACAACTCTTTGAGGGATCAAAGGGCAGATCAAGAATACCAACACAAGCCGAGGAAGTAGGATATCACTAAGGGAAAGCCTCCCTTACCGGGCAGGCGAGCCTGATCAGGTCGAGGCCGCCCCGAGGATGAATCCAATGTTTCCCCGGCAGGCTTGCCTGGGGCCGCCAAAGGCAATCTCCCTACCAAGACTCCACCGCTCCACCGCATCACAATGCAAGTCATCTGTCAGTGCGGTGTCGAGCCCCCAAGTGATTAAGTGGCTGTCATTTGGCACGTGGCAGCCATTTGGAAGGAAGATTACCTCTATATGACACCCGTCCAGAGGCGTGTCAAGCAGACAGGTAGAAGGCAACTAAGTGGCGCGGCAGGCTTGCTGGGCTGCATCCTCAGTGTGACACCTAGCAGTGCATTTAATGCACTTTGTCCTAACTGCCATAGTTAGGCATGATAGCACTGTTGGCTATCTAATCACCGTTTTGCCACTGTGGTTACCCCTTAGCCTATAGACGGACGGCAATGATAGCCTAGAAAAGGATTCAGACCCTTGTACACTCATACGCGTGTAGTTGCTCTCCCCGAGGTGACGTTGCCGGGCTTGAGTGTTGCGGGTTCATCGCAGTCCATCCATCAATCCACCAAAGGAGTAGGGTTTTACGCTTCCCAGTGGCCCGAACCTTGGTAAAAACCACCAGCGTCACCTCTTCGTGTTGTCCCATGGCTTCTGCTCTTTGTGCAATGTGACCTTCCCCCTTGCCGAACCACAAGGGGCTGATGGCCCCATAGGTGATCGTGTACGTGACACCCCCTAGAAAAAATTTCAGTACCCGCGGCATTTCCCCAAAAACCACCTTGGACCCCCTCCACACACATGATACGTCTCCAATGTATCTATAATTTATGAACTATTCATGCCTGGTTACAACAATTTTGTATGGTTTTTGTATGATTTGATTAGAATTAACCCGGACTAACAATGTTTTCAGCAGAACTACCGTGGTCTCGTTTTTTGTGCAGAAATAAAATTCTCGGAATGGGCTGAAAATTTATGGTGATTTTTTATGGACCAAAAGAGACCCCCGAAGCACAAGAGCTGGGCCAGGAAGTGGATGAGGAGGCCACAAGCCCTCTAGGCGCGTCCTCCCCCCAAGGGTGCGCCCCTAAGGCTTGTGGGCCCCTCGGGCACCTCCTTGACGTGACACCGACGCCAAAAATTCTTATAAATACAGAAACCTCTGAAAAGAACCCTAGATCGGAAGTTCCGCCGTCGTAAGCCTCTATAGCCACGAAAAACCAATCGGAAGCCCGTTCCGGCACCCTGTCGGAGGGGGAAATCATCACCGGAGGCCATCTTCATCGTCCTGGCGGCCACCATGATGAGGATGGAGTAGTTCACCCTCGGGGCTGAGGGTATGTACCAGTAGCTATGTGTTTGATCTCTCTTTCTCTCTCTCTCTCTCTCTCTCTCTCTCTCTCTCTCTCGTGTTCTTGATTAGGCATGATCTTGATGTACCGCGAGCTTTGTTAATATATTTGGATCTTATGGTGTTCTCCCCCCTTTACCTTCTCGTGATGAATCGATTCTCGCTCTTTGAGGTTTCGTTATGTTGGATTGAGTATTGAATTTGAGAACACTTGATGTATGTCTTGTGATGGGATATATGTGGTGTCAATGGGATGTTCTATTGATTCACTTGATGTATGTTTTGGCACTCATCTCGCGGATTCCCGAGGTGACATTGGGGTAATCTAT
The DNA here is from genome assembly GCF_002162155.2 of Triticum dicoccoides. Taxonomy (NCBI): domain Eukaryota; kingdom Viridiplantae; phylum Streptophyta; class Magnoliopsida; order Poales; family Poaceae; genus Triticum; species Triticum dicoccoides. Next base: position 243,293,466 of record NC_041389.1, read on the forward strand.
GCACAGGGGTTGATGCTCGTTTTCGTCCTACGTTCTCTGATAGAAACTTTGGAGTGATTATTTATTGCACGTTGAGGGATTGTTATATGATCCAATTATGCTATCATTGTTGAGATATTTTTCACTAGTGAAAGTATGAACCCTATGCCTTGTTTTCAAGCATTGAAATATCGTTTTTGCTCACTTTTGTTACTAGTTACCTTGCTGTTTTTATATTTTCAGATTACAAAAACCTATATGTACTATCCATATTACACTCGTATCACCATCTCTTCGCCGAACTAGTGCACCTATACAATTTTACCATTGTATTGTGAGTGTTGGGGACACAAGAGACTCTTTTTTATTTGGTTGCAGGGTTGTTTGAGAGAGACCATCTTCATCCTACGCCTCCCACGGATTGATAAACATTAGGTCATCCACTTGAGGGAAATTTGCTACTGTCCTACAAAACTCTGCGCTTGGAGGCCCAACACGAGTCTACAAGAAGAAGGTTGTGTAGTAGATATCAAGTTCTTTTTGGCGCTGTTGCAGGGGAGGTGAGTGCTTGAAGGTATATCTTTAGATCTTGAAATTCAATCTTTTAGTTTCTTGTTTATCACTAGTTTGGTTTATAAAAGAAAACTACAAAAAATGGAATTGAGGTTGCCACATATAATTCATCTTTATAATGTCTTTCTTGAAAACAATGGATAGGAAAATTGTGTCGAAGTGTTAGAAGAAGAAGTCAATAAAATGTTTGGCACTAAATCTTTGAATGATGAGCATGATTGCAATGTTGTTAGTATTAATTCTTTGAATATCCATGATGCTAATGATATGCAAAGCCATAAGCTTGGGGATGCTATATTTGATGAAGATGATATTTTTAGTCCCCCAAGTTTTAATGAGAAAATTTATTATGATGAAAACATGCCTTCTATTTGATGATTATATTGATGAAAGTGGATTTGAAGAGGTCATGAATTTATTTAGTGATGAATCCACTATTTTGGAAGATGTTTCAATTGATTATGAGAACAAAGTTGCTATCTATGATGATTATTGTGATGACATATATTCTATAAAGAATAATGATAACCATGAAACTTGTCATCATGATTTTAATTTTCAATTATATTATGCCTCACATGATAGTTATTTTGTTGAGTTTGCTCCCACTACTATTCACGAGAATAAATTTGCTTATGTGGAGAGTAATAAAAAAATTTATGCTAATGCATCATGAAAAGGATGCTTTATGTGATAGTTATATTGTTGAATTCATTCATTATGCTACTAAAAATTATTATGAGAGAGGAGCATATTCTTTTACATATTGCAAAAATATCAAGTTAATCTCTATGTGCTGAAAGTTTTGAAGTCATGCTTGTTTTGCCCTCCTATGCTAGATGATTCTTGTTCCCATAAATTGTTTGCTCACAAAATTCCTATGCATAGGAAGTGGGTTAGACTTAAATGTGCTACTCATATTCTTCATGATGCTCCCATTATGTTTCAATTCTTATCTTTTATGTGAGCATCATTGAAATCATCATGCCTAGCTAAAAAAGCATTAAAGAAAAGCGCTTGTTGGGAGACAACCCAATATTTAACCCTACTTTTTTATGTGTTCACATGATTAAGCTACTGTATTAATCATGTTTTATAGCTTTTGTTTGAATAAAGTGCCAAGTAAAGCCTTTGGGATAGTGTGGTTGATAGTTGATTTGATTTTGTGCAAAAACATAAACTTTTGCGTCCAGTAACAGAATTGTTAAAATTCACTGGAATGTGGAAAAACTCTGAATTTTTTTACAGAGGATTGATATAGAAATGTTCTATGTTGTCCTAATTTTTTGAAATTTTTAGAGTAATGGAAGTATGAGCATATTTCAGATCTTTACAGTCTGTTCTGTTTTTGACAGATTCTCTTTTCACTGCATAGTTTGCTTGTTTTCTAGTTTCTATGGCTTATATTGCTCAAATAAATTGTAGAAATTATAGGGTACAATAGTAATCATGTGGAAACAATTAGGAATCTTTTCTTTTACAGTACCCAAGTGAATTATTTGTTTTACTATGCTAACACATCTCACGAAGTTCCATTAAGTTTTGTGCGATTGAAGTTTTCAAGTTTTGAGTGAGATATCGATATGAGAAGAATGAAGAGTAGAAATAACCTAAGGTTGGGGATTCCCAAGGCACCCCAAGGTAATATTCAAGGAAGACCCAAGCAACTAAGCTTGGGGATCCCCCGGAAGGCATCACCTCTTTCGTCTTCAACATTATCGGTAACCTCACTTGGAACTATATTTTTATTCGTCACATGATATGAGTTTTGCTTGGAGCGTAATTTTATTTTATTTGGATTTGCTTTCGGTTATTGAGAATAATGTTTTCCATCTTTTAGTTCAATAAAAGTGTCAAGTATAGCCTCTACCATGCTTATTTTGAAAGTCTATATGTTGTTGTTTTGAAAACAGAAAGTTTTCTATCATTGTCTGAATTTTTCTGGAAAGTAAGAATGTGATAAAATCTTGAACTTTTTACACAATGAGTAATGACAAATTTTCTACAGTGTGGTAATTTTTCAGAATTTTTGGAGTTAGGGAAGTGTGAGTAAAATTGCACTCTTTAAAGACTGTCCTGCTTAGACAGATTGTTGTTACGTTTGCATTGTTTGCATATGTTTGCTTGTGTAATGATTCTATTTTAGGATAGGAGTATTAAATATGAAGAGGCATTTAGTATGCAATGTTAAATAATAATTTTAGTGATTTGCTGCAGTAGAGAATGATAAGGTGTTGCATTGATTCATATTAACTTTTCTCACGAGTTCTTGTTGAGTTTTGTGTGGATGAAGTTTTTAAGATTTAGGGAAACCGTGATATAAAAGGAATTAAGGAGACACAAAAGCTCAAGCTTGGGGATGCCCAAGGCATCCCAAGATAATATTTCAAGAAGTCTCAAGCATCTAAGCTTGGGGATGCCCCGGTAGGCATCCCACCTTTCTTCATCGAGAATTATCGGTTAGTATCTGTTGAGCCTAAGTTTTTGCTTCTTCACATGATGTGTGCTATTTTTAGAATGTCATTTTTTTGCTTGTTGTTTTAATAAAATACTTAGTTTCTGATTTTAATGAGAGAGAGTCTTCACATAGCTACTTAATTATTTGACTACTCATTGATCCTCACTTATATCTTTTTGGAGTAGTTTGTCATTCACTCTTGCGCTTCACTTATATCCTATGAGTAAATGGTTTAATGAATTGAATATCATAAATCTGAAATTATATATGTTTCATCTGCGTATCCCATTGGGAGTAATGACTTCACATATAAGAAGTATAGGTGGTAACATTTATTGAAAGTTAGCAAACACATCATTGGTCACTTGAACAATTCCTGAAAGAATATTGAAGGAAGAGAGATTCCACATATAAATATACTTTCATGGAAGACTATATAATAGTTGAGTGGAATTTGCTAAATCAAATCTCTTACATATACCCTTCCTGAAAATAAGATGAATTGCAATTGTTTGATGACTGAGAACATAGTTTGTTAGTTTTCAAGAAAGTTTATGGTCTATACTTTAACATGTGAATAGCTTGTTACTTGATCATGAGAAGTTTTATGAGATGAGCTACTGTTTATGATATATATTAATGCTAGAAAAAGTGTTTGGAACTATCATTGATTAAACTTTTGCACTATGCTAGCAATCACACTTCATAAGTTATTTCTTTTATCATTTAACTACTCGAGGACAAGCATGAATTAAGCTTGGGGATGCTGATATGACTCCAACGTATCTATAATTTATGAAGTATTCATGCCATGTTTACAACAATTTTATATGGTTTTGGTATGATTTCATTAGAACTAACCCGGGGTAACACTGTTTTCAGCAGAACTACGGTGGTGTCGTTTTTGTGTGCAGAAATATAAGTTCTTGGAATGGGCTGAAAATTTACGGTGATTTTTATGGACCAAAAGAGACCCCCGAAGCACAAGAGTTGGGCCAGGAAGTGGACGAGGAGGACACAAGCCCTCTAGGCGCGC
>NC_041389.1:243297953-243305778 GCF_002162155.2 Triticum dicoccoides
AAGGCTTGTGGGCCCCTCGAGCACCTCCTTGACGTGAGACCGATGCCAAAAATTCTTATAAATACAGAAACCTCCGAAAAGAAACCTAGACCAGAAATTCCACCGCCGTAATCGATCTATAGCCACAAAAAACCAATCGGGAGCCCGTTCCGGCACCCTGCTGGAGGGGGAAATCATCACCGAAGGCCATCTTCATCATCCCGGTGACCACCATGATGAGGAGGGAGTAGTTCACCCTCAGGGCTGAGGGTATGTACCAGTAGCTATGTGTTTGATCTCTCTCACTTGTGTTCTTGATTTGGAATGATCTTGATGTACCGCGAGCTTTGTTAATATATTTGGATCCTATGGTATTCTCCCCCCTCTACCTTCTTCTGATGAATTGAGTCTTGCTCTTTGAGGTTTTGTTATGTTGGATTGAGTATTGGATTTGAGAACACTTGATGTATGTCTTACAATGGGATATCTTTGGTGACAATGGGATGTTCTATTGATTCACTTGATGTATGTTTAGGCACTCAAGTCGCGGATTCCCGAGGTGACATTAGGGCAATCTATGCATAGGGGTTGATGCTCGTTTTTGTCCTACGTTCTCTGATAGAAACTTTGGAGTGATTCTTTGTTGCACGTTGAGGGATTGTTATATGATCCAATTATGCTATAATTGTTGAGAGATTTTGCACTAGTGAAAGTATGAACCCTAGGCCTTGTTTTCAAGCATTACAATACCGTTTTTGCTCACTTTTGTTACTAGTTACCTTGTTGTTTTTATATGTTCACATTACAAAAACCTATATCTACTATCCATATTACACTTGTATCACCATCTCTTCGCCGAACTAGTGCACCTATCCAATTTACCATTGTATTGGGTGTGTTGGGGACACAAGAGACTCTTTGTTATTTGATTGGAGGGTTGTCTGAGAGAGACCGTCTTCATCCTATGTATCCCATGGATTGATAAACCTTAGGTCATCCACTTGAGAGAAATTTGCCACTGTCCTACAAAACTCTGCGCTTGGTGGCCCAACATGAGTCTACAAGAAGAAGGTTGCATAGTATACATCAACACCCCCCCCCCAAATCCTTCGCTCACCCAAATCCCCCGCTCACACACATACACACCACCCCTCCCTCGCTCAAAACCTAGCTACGTCGCCGCCGCCACGCCGCCTCCATCATCAACCTCTACCGGTTTGCTCGTGCAGTTTGACCATGGATATACATACCCTCGCCACCCTGAGTTTCTTAGATGATGCCTGCGAAACTCCCCCCTTCCCAAAAATCCCCATCCCCATCCCTCCCCCAATCCAGAGCGTCGCAACCTAAGCCCGGCTATGCTTTCCGGGGGAGCTTGAGGAGCGAATGGCCCAAAAGAGCTTTACTGTGGATTCTTTGCCCGACGTCGGCGAGGTGGCCATCGAGGAAGCTGACGACGATGACTGGACCTGGATGGACCCTTTCAATCAGCAGGCTAAAGTTTTCTGGCATGTTGCGGTCGCCGGCTACGACACCGAGGTCGTCGACACCGACAACTTAACGCAGGCTATGTCACAGGGTAAGTTTCCCACCCCCAACCCTTCGGGTTCGACAGCCGTCGATCTAATCGATGGCCCTGCCGCTGATCTCCTACAACTCGTTATGAACAATTTTCCATCCTTCATCACCATAGAGCCCCTTTTGTCATTGCTGAAGGACACGTTCTGAGACGCTGGCTTGGGATCCTCAGCTGGCAAGTCAGACCTCATCGACGACGACCAAGAGGAGGAGCCAATCTGTGACAAGTGAGGAAACCCGTGATTTGTTTTCTCGAACCCCTTTTGTAGTGAGAACATGTCTAGTATTTATTGCTATATTTGGTTGTTTGCATTACGCCTTGTCTATTTCTATGGTTTTTGGTTGTTCGGTTATTTGTAGTTAGCAAATGTCTAGTTTCAATTGCCATCTTTGGTTGTTCATAGTATGTCTTGTCTATTTCAGCTATTTATAGTGTGATGTTCTATATGTGCTAGTATTAAATGTGCAGATCAATTTCATCAGTACCAATTTTAACAATATCTCTATGAATGACTATATTTGGTTGCTATCAAGCATGTTCTACTCCCTCCGAATCTTTTTAGTTGGCATATAAGATTTGTCTAAAGTCAAGCCTCATAAAGTTTGACCAACTTTATAGAACAAAATACCAACATTCACAATATGAAATCAATATCAGTACATGTGTCATGACTTAAATTTTCATATTGTATAGCACATGGTGAATGTTGATATTTTTTCATATAAATAAGGTCAAACTTTATGAAGTTTGACTTCGGACAATTCTTATATGCAAAGTAAAAAGGACCGGAGGGAGTATTTAACACACCTTTCCATTTGATTTAACAATGGCACCGTTTGGATACTCTAACTTAGCTAGAGGTTAGAGTTAGTTTCTAGCTCATGACAGTTAAAAGGGAGAGAGAGATTGGTGGAATAGTTGATTGTATTGTTTGAGCCTCGTGGGCATATATATATATATATATATATATATATATATATGAGTACATGGTCATCTTGGAGTACAAGTGAAGGTAGAATAAATCCTACGCTATCCTACGTTTCCTAAATAACAATGATACTCAACAATGACTAACCTTGAACTAACGCTAGCTAAAGAGTTGTTTGGATGACAGTGTTAGATTGACAATAAATGCACTAGGAGAACTAGCCCCAATCAGCACCTCTTGGGTAGGATAGTTGTTTTGGGTGGGTTAGATGCAAGTAGCTCAAACTAGCCCTCCTGTTTGGATACTTTAGGGCTATTTGAGCCCAAACTAGCTCAAACTAACTCTCACCCATGGATCCAAACAGGGCCAATAACTAGTGTACTTAGACCTGCACAATACAAGTTTGAATGACTATGTTTGCTTGTTTTTAAATATTAGGCCTGTTGCAGGTAATAACACACCTTTCCACTTCTTTTTTTAAAATATTAGGTTTTTAACAATTTGGTCTTGCACATGTAGGTCCTACTGTGAGAGGTTTTGACCCACTTTTCAACCCTTTTGCATATGTGGAGATTAGTTGTCCATGAATATCAGTCAAGTCAAGAAACTCAGAAAGATTGTTAGGATAAAGAAATTAGCGACAAAAAGCAACAACATCTTTGTCTGCACAATGAACAAGACATCAGTTCACTACAAGGTTAGTACTAACTGTTATACCTTGTCTTCTTAATGCCTTTGCGCCATTTCAAATCTAGAGAAGATATTTATGAATATCCTTGTTTCAGGCCTTTCCAAAGCAATTCACTGATGATTACCTCTCAAACCACATGTATGGTCAGGAGGCGAGGAAGGTATTCATACAACATCCACAGTTCAATATTGAAGTCTTCCTGAAGAGGATGAAGGATGGATAGTCAATCATCCACAGGCACTGGCCTAAAGTTGCAAGACCTTCAACATCAATGAAGGCTCAGTATTCGCCTTCCACTTCAGCAGTTTTCCAGATGAGATTCATCTATCTATGTACCGTATATGATGCTAATTTTGAGAGGTTATAGATGCTGCATGTGAAACTTGGTGCTGGTGCAGTTGTGTAATGGGGTAGTTGAGTGCTGGAGCTATATGATGTTGTAGTTTGATGTATTTCAATTAAGAAATCATGCTTCCTTAATATGAAAATGAAATATATTGCGTGCTTAATATGAAATGTTAATTAGATTAATAAATGGATTATTAATAATAGGACAATTAGCCTACTAATTGGGTTTTTCTATTGCAAATGGTTATTGAGAAAACACCGTGGGCGATGACCTCAGGCAATGCACACAGTTTCTAAGAATAAACTGTGTTGGACCAATGAACAATCACACACGACATCCTCTCGAAAACTGTTTGCGTTAGGCCACCTTGCGCAAACGTTTACCACATAAAAAGTGTGTGTGATGGACAACATATGCCACATAGTTTCTTCTACGCACCGTGTGTGGTGCATTCAATAACACAAACGATAAAATTGTTAATACTGTCTGCAATGGCAATGCTATCACAAATGATTTAATGGGGAAAATTGTCGGGGATGCTGATTCCACCAACACCTATGGGGACAGGGCCCCTTTCGGTTCGGCGGGGGGCGGAGGTCGCACAAAGAGCGGATCGAGGCGGTACATGCGAGCGGTTTTTACCCGGCTTCGGGCCGCACGGATGCGTAAAACCCTACTGCTGCTTGTTTGTGTGTATTGAATTCTTGCTCAGGAGCGACGGATGCTGCCAGACTGAGCATGAGAGTGTTCCTGGTGTTGAATGAGCCGAACTGGCCGAACTCGCTGAACCCTTTCTACGTTGCGCCTGGGCCTCCTTTTATACTCTCAAGGGGTCACCGACAGGGGGCAACGTAGACAAGAAGGGTAAAAATGGAAAAGGATGCGGTAGGTGCAGCTACCGCTACTGTGGATACAGTGCACCCTACCTAACTCTGACGGCAGCGGACAAGGGCATTAAATGCCTGTCTGAGTTGCTTGAACAGTGCAAAAAGTGACTGTTAGGAGCGCCACCATTTGCCATGATGGCCTTATCTTCATCTCCGCTTGCCACCTCGCACCCCTAGCTGCACAGCCTCCTGCCACGTGTGTTTGGGAGAGTCCTAGAGCGACACGTTAGCAGGTGTGCTGGAGCGTAGGCACGAAGTGGGGGTTTCCCGCGGCAAGGTCCTTGCCACGGTCGCCGTCTTGTCGTGTTTGGGAGCTTGTCGCTCACCGGGCCTTGCCGGGCCGCAGGACGCGTCACGGCAAGCTTCCTTGGTATGCCTTGAGTGGCCTTCCCGGCAAGCTCCTCTTGCCGGGGTCTTGTCTCTTCCCGGCAAGCTCCTCTTGCCGGGGCCTGGGTTGGCCTTCCCGGCAAGCTCCTCTCGCCGGGGTCTTGTCTCTTCCCGGCAAGCTCCTCTTGCCGGGGCCTGGGTTGGCCTTCCCGGCGAGCTCCTCTTGTCGGGGCCTTGGTTTGAGTACTTTGTTCTTGAATGGTCTTCAAGGGAGCCACGGAGGGTCTTGGCAGTCACCCGGCAAGCCTTGCCGCGGGATGCTGCGACTGCCCGTGCACAAGTTCGGGGTACTAGGGTACCCCTACTCTAGTACACCGACAGGAGCCCCCGGGCCTGGGCCATACACGGTGCCGAGCGCTGTTGGGCCAGGCCCAAAACAGTGCACAGGCACGCGCGGCCTAGGTCATGCCGCATATCCCTCCGCTCCCACCGCTCACGCCCAGAACGGCACGCGTCAAACGCGGCGTCGTGGGTGACGCGGGTGGCGTGCGCGGGGCTAAGCCCCTCGACCATGCGTCAGGCCACGATGATGGGGACGGTTCACGCCCTCCTCCCTAAACGGAGGTAGGCGTGGGGGCGTGGTGCATTTACTGGACGGGGCCGGTGCGCGGTTTTCGGGACGCCCACTCCCCGCGATCACGGGGCGGAGCGAGGCCGCCTCACTCGTCGCCTTGGTTCTGCATCTCTGCCACGCGGCTCCCATGCGCTTGGGGTCGCGGACGGTGGAAGTGGGAAACTGGGCCGTTGCGAGCAGAGGCAGCGGGATGGCCCCGACTCCCTGCTCTTCCCGTGCCTTGATTCGCTGAGCGGGGCGGCCAAGCCCCCACCTCGCTCCTTTATAAAGAGCGGGAGGGGAGCGCAGGAAACCGCACTCTCTCATCTCCTCCTTTCTTCAGCTTCTGCTCCCCTTTCTCTCATTTGCCATGGAGAAAGGGAACCCAGGCCCTTCATCGGTGGCAGCGAGGGTTGCCGCCAGACAACGCATCTCTCCATCTTCCGCGCCCGTGGTGGCAGAGCCATCCATAAGGGGAAGAGGGAGGGGGCGAGGTCGCGGACGAGGTCGAGGACGAGGTCGAGGCGCTCGGGGAAGAGGCGGACGGGGCGGCGCGTCAGCTTCACCTCCGCCGGCGGCTCCTCCCCCCACGGCGGTCCATGTAGGGGACGACCCTTGCGAGTTCTTCGTCAGGCTGCGCCGGGCGCCTCGTCGTCGCCTCCGGCTTCCAGCTCCGTTTGCACGCGCGATGGAGTTGGACCCACCCGAGACACTGAGACTGCACATGAGGGGCTGTGGGATCAGCGGCACGCGAGTCCGCGGTGCATTCCCAGCCCCTAATGTGATGTATCTTGATCGAGGGTGGAAGACGTTCGCCCGCATCCACAGCTTGACGGAGGGGTTCACCCTCCATTTTAAGTTGATGGAGGGCGATCTCCTCTCCGTCAAGGTCTTTGGGTGCTTCGGCACTCGGGCGAAGTGCTGCGTGGACAGCTCCTCCGACAGCGAAGGCTCCTCCTCGAGCAAGAGTGACGAGGAGGAGAGCGACAGCGACGACGAGGGTAGCGGGTGGCGGGGTAGCGGGTCCGACTAGGCGTCGGGCGCCGCTTCGCGCGGCACCGGCGGCCCCATCATCCGTGTCGCCGGCTCCTTGAACTCCCTGGGGTCGTCTCCTTAGGCGGCTGGCGTAGGGAGGCTCCGGAAGGGGAAGAGGGCTGGCGACAAGGCCGTCAGGTCGGAGTACGGGGGCGTGGTGCCCTCGACAGCATGCTGACGTCCTGCCGCCCCGTCTTCGAGCCCCGCTTCCGGCGCCGCCATCGCCGTCCAGCCTTCGGACGGCCCCCGGGATGTTCTCTTGGTGTCTTCTGGCACCCGTAGCTCGCCTAGGCACTCCTTTTGCCCTTTTCGCCTCCTTGACCTGCCTCCTGAGGAGAGGGACGGGAAAGGGATTACGGGCATCTTATCTTTTTAATTTGTAAGCCTTCGGGCCTTAGCTGTATCTAGAACTTGTAATCCTCTCTTTCATGTTTTTCATCCTCTATGGGCTGTACCTGAGTGGGATGTTTTTTAATGAAAAGGGGATGCTTGCCGGGTTATTTGTCTCGTGAGTTGAACCCACGTCAAGGAGAAAACCCTTGGTGTCCCTCGGACAGACATTTCATCTCCCGGCAACAAGCCCTGCCGCCTTCCCACATCGCTCGACCTTTCTCACGCCTTTGACGGAGGCGGGAACGAGGTGGGTGCGGTCTCCTTGTTTCATCCCTTTGCTGCCGCGACTATGACCAAACTTGGCCCCGGGAACGAGCCCCAGGGCCTAGAGTTGAGGGAGCACGGTAGTTTTCGGAAAGAAACGTGGTTTCGCATTCCCCAGTCCATAAGAGGATGCATGATGAGGGATGAAAGACTTATCTGATATTGCAGCCCCCGGCAACTCTGGTTTGCCGTGGACGATTCTTGGCACTCGCAGCCCCCAGCGATACTGGCTCGCCGGGGCCCAGGTGCCGTCTGTTTTCTTCTTCTCTTGTCGCTGCCAGTCATGTCACGGGAACACTTTATTAGAGGCGCGACAAGTTATTTTTGTAATATAACTCTATCTTAGGCAAAAAATTGCTGTGTTACTTCCTTTACTCGACTCTTGGCTTTGTATGGTTCCGCCCTACGCTTTCTAGGGAAACTTGCCGGCGCAGGTACCCTTGCCGCGAGCGCCGAGTGCGGAACTTCAGCAGCCTGCTGGCGGGGTCGCTACCGACAAGCAACCTTGTCGCAACTAGTTGCAGCTCACTTAAGTTGTTGAGCGGACTCGAAACAACTTAAGGGCGCTAGCGGCTCACTTAAGTTGCTGAGCGGACTCGAAGCAAAGTAAGGGCGCTAGCAGCTCACTTAAGTTGTTGAGCGGACTCGAAACAAAGTAAAGGCGCAACTAGCTACGAGTTGGTTCCTCCGCGCACAGGTTTTCCATACAAAGCACGGTTGTTCAAGGAAAATAACTCAAAAACTTAAAAAACTGATTGCTCAAGCTTTAGAAACTTAGCT
>NC_041389.1:243306161-243328009 GCF_002162155.2 Triticum dicoccoides
AGGGAACCTTCCTTCTTTTGAGAAAGAAACAGAGAAATAAAGTAATGATATGGAGCCTTGGGCTCGTTATTGCTTACCGGGGTTTAGTGCTGCACAAAGTGTCAGATAACGTATGCGAAAAAGGATTATAGCATAAAAAACTGACAAGATGTGCGGGGCACATGAGCTTTACTGGTGCACGGGGTCTGCGCCCGGCTTTGTACAAAGGATTACATGCAACAGCGGCAAGACTTGTACAAAAGGTGGTTGCCGGAAAAGCTTCCGGCAACCGCGCCTTACGGGTAAAACTTACGAAGATGTTCAATGTTCCAGGAGTTGCTCACCGGAATGCCATCTTCGGTCTCAAGGCGGACAGCGCCGGGCCTAGTGACTCATTTCACCCGATAAGGGCCTTCCCACTTCGGCGTCAACTTGTTGGAATTCTTGGCGGACTGAACACGCCGAAGAACAAGGTCGCCTTCCTCGAAGCTCCTGGCTTTAACTTTGCGGCTATGGTAGCGACGCAAAGCTTGCTGGTAGCGAGCGGCTCGCACAGCAGCCTGGAGACGGTCTTCCTCGAGGAGCAGCGCGTCATCTTGTCGCAGCTGCTCTTGCTCGAGCTCATCATAAGCGAGCACTCAGGTGACCCATAAACGAGTTCCGTGGGGAGAACTGCCTCTGCTCCATAGACTAGAGCAAAGGGTGTCTGGCCAGTGGCTCGATTTGGCGTCGTCCTGATTGACCAAAGAACCACCGGCAGCTCCTCGATCCAGTTTCTTCCGCACTTGTGTAGCCTGTCGAAAGTTCTGGTCTTGAGGCCTCGCAGCACTTCAACATTTGCCCTCTCCGCTTGACCGTTGCTTCTCGGGTGAGCAACAGAAGCGAAGCAGACCTTGGCGCCAAGATCTTGGACATACTGCATGAAGGTGCGGCTCGTAAATTGCGTGCCGTTGTCGGTGATGATCCTGTTAGGAACCCCGAAACGGCAAACAATCGACCTGAAGAACTTGACTGCTGACTGTGCTGTCACCTTCCTCACTAGTTCCACTTCCGGCCACTTTGTGAACTTGTCGATTGCAATGTACAAGAACTCAAAGCCCCCGACAGCTCGGGGGAAGGGGCTGAGGATGTCGAGCTCCCAGACCGAAAATGGCCAGGATAAAGGGATCGTCTGGAGAGCTTGAGCTGGCTGGTGTATCTGCTTGGAATGGAACTGGCACGCTTCACACTTGGTTACTTGTGCAGTTGCATCCTGGAGGGCTGTCGGCCAGAAGAAGCCTTGTCGGAATGCTTTGCCGACAAGCGCTCTTGCGCCAATGTGGTGACCACATATGCCTCCATGTATCTCTGCCAACAGCTGTTGTCCATCTTCCCGGCGAATGCACTTCAATTTCACACCGTTGAGTCTTATTCTGTACAGTGTGTTGTCGACAAACTTGTACATACTTGACTGCCGGGCTACTCTTTCAGCTTCTTCTTGCTCTTCGGGAAGCTCTCCTGTCTGAAGGAAATGGACAATCTGCTGCGCCCATGCTGGAGCTTGTGGCTCGACAACAAGGACTAAAGGTGTATCTGTTGCTGCGGGAACATCCGCTTCTACGGCAAGAACCTGCGGCTCTGCCGGAGCGTGATATTCCCCGGCAAGCTTGCCGGAGCAAAACTTGTCGGGAGCGTCTGCTTCAACGGAACAAACCAAGAGGTTCGCCGGAGCAGACTGCTCCTCAGCACTCTTGGCGTCGATCTTGGGGACCTTCTTGGCGGCAGCTTCGGGAAGCTCTGCCGGAGAGTAGTCACCAGAAACCAACTTCCTCTTCTTATTCTGCCCAGTTGATGGTGTCACGGATGGTTGAGTCAGCTTGAGCACAAAGATCCCTGGTTCCACAGGTAACTTTAGTGCAGCGCACTTTGACAGGCCATCAGCAATGTCATTCTGAGCTCGCGAAACGTGTTCCATTTGCAGGCCGTCAAAGTGTGCTTCTAGCTTCCTCACTTCATCAACATAAGCTTCCATCAATGGACTCTGGTAGTTCTTGTTCACTTGGCGGACGACAAGTTGCGAGTCACCCCTTACAATGAGTTTCTTGATCCCAAGGTCGGCTGCGATTCTGAGGCCGGCAAGCAAACCCTCAAACTCTGCAGTATTGTTCGTTGCTTGCTCCTTGGGAAAGTGCATCTGGACTACGTACTTGAGGTGCTCTCCGGTGGGTGCGATAAGCAGCACGCCAGCACCGGCGCCTTGCAGCGAGAAGGCACCATCAAAGTACATCAACCACTCTTGCTTGTCTCCTTGATGGGGATGCTCGTCTCTGGAATTTCTTCATCAGGAGTTGGCGTCCACTCTGCTATGAACTCTGCCAATGCCCTGCTTTGGATCGTCGCAGTGCTCTCAAACTTGAGGCCAAAGCTTGATAGTTCCAATGCCCACTCGACAATCCTGCCTGTTGCTTCTGGATTCTGCAGTATCCTCTTCAGCGGAAAGCGAGTGACAACTGTGATCTCGTGTGCCTGGAAGTAATGGCGCAGCTTTCTCGAGGCCATGAGAAGGCCGAAAAGCAATTTTTGCACACCAGAGTACCTCGACCTAGCCCCCTGGAGAAGGGAGCTGACAAAGTAAACTGGGCGCTGCACCATCTTCTTCTGCACCTCCTTGCACGTCTGCGCAGATTCAACTTTGTCGGGACCAGAGCTTGTCGGAGAAGCCCCCTGCTTGTCGCTGGATTCACTTGCCGCGGTTGCTGGCTCATCGTCCGCCTCCCTCTCCGCTACTAACGCAGCACTAACCACTTGATTGGTTGCCGCTAGGTACAGCAGCAACTTCTCTTGCGGCTTAGGTGCGACAAGTATTGGAGTGGAGGACAGGTACCTCTTCAAGTCCTGCAGCGCGGCCTCCGCTTCCGGAGTCCATTTCATTGGACCTGCCTTTTTCAATATTTTAAAAACGGCAGGGCGCGCTCAGCAGACTTAGAGATAAACCTGCTGAGAGCAGCCACGCAACCGGCAAGCCTTCGCACATCCTTGACGCGCTTCGGTGCTTCAATCTGCTCGATGGCCTTGATCTTGTCGGGGTTGGCTTCAATTCCCCGCTGAGACACAAAGAACCCGAGAAGCTTGCCGGAAGGGACTCCAAACACACACTTCTCGGGATTGAGCTTGAGGTTGATCTTGCGTAGATTTGCAAAAGTTTCATCTAAATCTTGGATCAGGGTAGCCTTGTCCTTGCTCTTGACCACTATATCATCCATGTAGGCTTCCACATTTCTGTGTATCTGTGTCTCAAAAGCGACATGGACTACCCTTGCAAATGTTGAACCAGCATTCTTCAACCCAAAGGGCATCCGTATAAAACAGTATGTGCCGCAAGGGGTGATAAATGCGGTTTTTTCCTCATCTTCTTCTGCCATGAAGATCTGATGGTATCCTAAGTATGCATCAAGAAATGAAAGCAAGTCACATCCAGCTGTGGAGTCAACAATCTGGTCAATGCGCGACAAGGGAAATGGATCTTTGGGACAAGCTTTGTTGACATCAGTGAAGTCTATACAAAGCCTCCATTTCCCGTTTGCCTTGCGCACGACTACAGGATTGGCCAACCACGTGGGATGGAGCACTCCTCTGACAAGGCCCGCTGCTTCCAATTTCCTGATCTCTTCTGCAATGAACTCTTGGCGCTCCATCGCTTGCTTCCTGACTCTCTGCTTGACGGGCCGCGCATGAGGGCAGACGGCAAGGTGGTGCTCGATTACTTTCCTGGGAACACCAGGGATATCAGACGGTTTCCATGCAAACACGTCGACATTCGCCCGCAGGAAAGCAACGAGCACGCTTTCCTATTTGGGGTCAAGCGTGGCACTGATGGTGAAGGTACCACCAGTGCCGTCCTTCTTGGCGGGCACCTTCTTAGTCTCGGGTGGAGCTGCCATCGTCTTCTTGCACTTGCCGGTGGAGCTCGATGGTGCGTCCTCGATGGTAGCGCAGCACTCCGAAGAGGTGCGCTTGCCGGAGTGGGCATCAGAGCTCCTGCCGGACTTTGTCTTCTTCTTCCCCCCGGGAGCTTCAGCGGCAAGTATGTTGTGATCAGTTGCGGCTGCTGCTTCCCGGTAGATTTTGTCGGCGCAGATAAGGGCATCCTTCTTGTCATCGGGGACAGAGATGACACTTATCGGGCCTCGCATCTTGAGGATGTTGTATGCATAGTGAGAGGCTTCCATAAACTTGGCGAGCGCTGGATGGCCAAGGATCCCATTGTAGGGCAATGGAAAATCGGCAACGTCAAATGTGACCCTCTCAGTTCTGAAATTCATCTCGCTGCCAAATGTGACCGGCAGCGTGATCTTTCCCTTCGGCTTGCTTCTTCCCGGGCTGATTCCTTGGAATGTGCCGGTCTCCTCGAGCTCGCTGTCAGGGATCTGGAGTTTCTGAAGGACCGCGGAGGAGATCAGATTCAAGCCGGCCCCGCCGTCAACTAGCATCTTCGTGACCTAGAGGTTGCGGATAGTTGGTGAAACCAACATCGGCAAGCACCCGACCGCAGTTACGCGATCAGGGTGATCCTCAATGTCGAAGATGATAGGCGTGCTGGACCATTTCAGAGGCTTGCGTGACTCTAAGGATGGCTCTGCTGCATTCACTTCCCGCATCCACTGCTTGAGTTGGCGGTGCGAAGTATGCAGAGAAGCACCACCGTCAACGCACAGGACCTCTGTGGCTTTCTGAAATTCCTGCTCGTCGGCCTCGTCATCATCCATGTCTTCGTCATCGTCGTCATCTTCATCCTTGTCACGGCCGCGGGGAGGTATGTCTCCTTGCCGCTGCTTGGCCTTTCCGCGGCGTCCTCCTCGGCCGAGACGTTTCTTGCCGGATCCACCAGCACCTTCCTAGGCCTTCTCCTTGTCGCGCCGCTCGTACTCAGCTTTCTGTAGCTCAACGAGCTGCTCAACCTTCTTGCAATTCTGGAGATCGTGACCCCTGGTGCGGTGGATCTTACAATACTGCTTGTCGGAGCCGTCCTGCTTGTCGGCGGCCGCCACAGGCTGGGCCTCCTTGTCGGAGCCACCAGCTTTAGCTTCCTTGGCGCCACCTCCATTGCCGGTCTGCTCGACAGCTAGCACTTCCTTGCCCTTCCTCCTTCTGTTGTTCCGCCGCCGGCCTTTCCTTGTCGGGGCGGCATCCTCACTGTCAGATCCTCCTGCTCCTGTATCCTCTCCGGGGAGCCTCCTCCCCTCTTCAGCGCGTGCACACTTGTCGGCCAGGGCATAAAGCTCACTGACGTCTCTGATCTTGCACATCGCCATCTCCTCCCTCATCCTTCGGTTTCGCACGTTCTGATGGAACGCGCTAATGATCGCGGCGGGGTGGACGTTTGGGATGTTGTGCTGTACACGGCTGAATCTTTGAATGCACTTGCGCAGTGGCTCTCCTTCCTTCTGGGCGAGCAGATGAAGATCGCTTTCTTGGCCATGTGGTTTGTGGCCGCCTGTAAAGGCGCCGACAAACTGATGGCACAGATCAGCCCAGGAGGATATGGAGTTGTCCGGCAAGTGCATGAGCCAGGATCTGACATTGGGCTTGAGTACCAGCGGGAAGTAGTTGGCAAGGATCTTGTCGTCCCGTCCCCCGGCAGCCTGCACCGCGATGGTGTAGATGCTGAGAAACTCCGACGGATGCGTCTTGCCGTCGTACTTCTCTGGTACGTCTGGTTTGAAATTCTTTGTGCTGGGCCACTGGACTTGTCGCAGCTCACGGGTGAATGCAGGACAACCTACCGCGTACGGCAGATCGCCTGGTTCCCCTGGCGCATGCATGTCAACAGAGGGCTCAGCGCGCTTGTCGGATTGACGTCGCGCTTCTCTTTGGCGCTCGATGCGGGTTCGAGCGTCTTCTTGTTGTCGTTCATGGAGAACTTGGCGCTGGTCGCGATGAGCTCGTTGGTCCGACGACGCGGTGGAGCCGCTGTCGGGGTGGACCCGGCGAGTCGGCGACTTTGTCCTTCGTAGTGGAGAGTGCATGGAAGTCGCACCTCCCCCGGTCTTGTTGCCATCGGCTCGCGTCCGGCTGTCCTGCCGCGGCAGCGAGGCGCTTGGTTGCCGCACAGTGTCGCCTTTGGCGAAGCCAATGAGGCTCTGGATAGCGGCCCTCCATTCGTCGGTCTTGTCCACCGTCGGAGGATAATCCAGGAGTAGCTGGGCCCGCGCCAAGGCTTCCGCTGGTGTGGTGGGCGGCAGAGGTGAACGGTGCGAGGAGCGGGACATGCTCGGACTCCTAACCAAGTTAGAAGGAGCAGTGTCCCGTCCAAGCGACCGCACCTCACTGGGGCCAGCATGCTGGCGTGCATGCTGGTCTTGAACGCCGCGCGAACCACCAGCTTGCTCTTGGGCCAGCGGACGTATGGTGTTGCGAACGCTATGACGCTGCTGGTCCCGCGCCTCCTGAGATGGGCGCGGTGGGCGTGTGGACGCCGAGGTCTGCGCGGCCTTGTCCTTGGACTTGGCAGCGCTGTGGGCACCCTCGTCGATGTCCATTCTTCCGCCGGCGTCCACTCCATCGTCCGCCTGCTCCGGAGGCGGTGGAAGCGACGCAGACGGGGCTGTTACCCCCGAAGCCTTCTTCTTCGGTGGCATATCGGTGAAGACAATGAAGATTTAGCTCGCGTGCACGCCGGATCGGGTTCGCACGATCTCAATGCCCCCTACCTGGCGCGCCAGAGATGTCGGGGATGCTGATTCCACCAACACCTATGGGGACAGGGCCCCTTTCGGTTCGGCAGGGGGCGGAGGTCGCACAAAGAGCGGATCGAGGCGGTACACGCGAGCGGTTTTTACCCAGCTTCGGGCCGCACGGATGCGTAAAACCCTACTGCTGCTTGTTTGTGTGTATTGAATTCTTGCTCAGGAGCGACGGACGCTGCCAGACTGAGCGTGAGAGTGTTCCTGGTGTTGAATGAGCCGAACTGGCCAAACTCGCTGAACCCTTTCTACGTTGCGCCTGGGCCTCCTTTTATACTCTCAAGGGGTCACCGACAGGGGGCAACGTAGACAAGAAGGGTAAAAATGGAAAAGGATGCGGTAGGTGCAGCTACCGCTACTGTGGATACAGTGCACCCTACCTAACTCTGACGGCAGCGGACAAGGGCATTAAATGCCTGTCTGAGTTGCTTGAACAGTGCAAAAAGTGACTGTTAGGAGCGCCACCGTTTGCCACGATGGCCTTCTCTTCATCTCCGCTTGCCACCTCGCACCCCTAGCTGCACAGCCTCCTGCCACGTGTGTTTGGGAGAGTCCTAGAGCGACACGTTAGCAGGTGTGCTGGAGCGCAGGCACGAAGTGGGGGTTTCCCGCGGCAAGCTCCTTGCCGCGGTCGCCGTCTTGTCGTGTTTGGGAGCTTGTCGCTCACCGGGCCTTGCCGGGCCGCAGGACGCGTCACGGCAAGCTTCCTTGGTATGCCTTGAGTGGCCTTCCCGGCAAGCTCCTCTTGCCGGGGTCTTGTCTCTTCCCGGCAAGCTCCTCTTGCCGGGGCCTGGGTTGGCCTTCCCGGCAAGCTCCTCTCGCCGGGGTCTTGTCTCTTCCCAGCAAGCTCCTCTTGCCGGGGCCTGGGTTGGCCTTCCCGGCAAGCTCCTCTTGCCGGGGCCTTGGTTTGAGTACTTTGTTCTTGAATGGTCTTCAAGGGAGCCACAGAGGGTCTTGGCGGTCACTCGGCAAGCCTTGCCGCGGGATGCTGCGACTGCCCGTGCACAAGTTCGGGGTACTAGGGTACCCCTACTCTAGTACACCGACAAAAATTGTGTGTGATGTACCTGTGAACGGAAACATTTTCCTTGAAGTGACTGTGTGGGATGTATATACGAACAGAAACGTACTTCTTGGATTAACAGTGTGGGATGTACATACTAACGGAAACGTATTCCTTGGATTGACTGTGTGGAATGTACATACGAATGTTTAGCCGGGACTGACTGTGTGGGATGTACTTACGACCAGAAACGATTTGGCATGTATAATTGTATTTTTTAGCACAACTGTACGTATAACTGTATTTGATCGCCCGCCCGTTGCACACGACCTCATTTTGCCGAGCGTGTGTGCCAGGAGGGCCTATACCCAATGGTTTCTAGGTCGTGTGGGAAGGACCCCCTATCGTACACACTCACTCGGCGACGGTTCAGAATGTCATCGCGGAAAGGGGTTAAAACCGTTTGTATAGCACCTCGTTGTACCAGTGATGGAACCCACGCTAGCAGCAAACAATGTTTCCTACAACCAAAAAACCATGATCCTCCACTAGCAACCTTGCGATAGAGGCTGGGAGAAGAACGACGAGGTGGGGACGATGTACAAACACCACGAGAAACCACCAAACCCATACGTCCCATCAGATCACCTTGGTATGCACCAACTGCCCACTCATCGATGATCACAAGACACAAGATTGCATTTAGGATGTCTATGTGCCGTACGACGGCGATGTCATGCAAGTGCACATGGTTTACTTGTAGCCTTTTCTAAGTAAGAGTATAGATCCCACAAGGAGCATAGGAATTGGACTTTGTCCCTTATAGAGACTTATGAAAATGTGCCTCCAAGTTAGTTGTAGACGCAAAGCAAATGGAGGAGGAAGGTTGTAATGATTTTGAGTAGAGTGTGAACAAAAGTAAATAACGCACAAGAAATAAAAGAGCACAGGAGAGAGAATAAAGCGTTGAAACCGACATAGTTTAAAGTGTTCTCGGGGAGTTCGGAATCCCAATTGGTATGTGTCTAACATGACATATGCTAGTCATAGTTCTAACATGGATACTTAAGTCACTCTTAATATTTGTGATTGGGCGGATCTGGATATAGAATATGTTCTACTTGAGGTAGACTTCGTACCACGCACACCACACTACCATAGTTTCCCCGCTCTAGTTATCACTAGGTAATTAAGGGTTTCCCCATGCTCGCAGCCTTACCAAGGGATCTCCATTATTCCTTAATCAATTTCAAAGGTGTGGTAGAGAGTCTTTAGTATTACCATTGAATTACCTCAATACCATAACCTTTACAACGACACTAATATGCTTTGTGACATTGTGGCAGAAATGTTGAGTAGGACCCCTTCATAGCATTCACGAAGGCTGCTAAACCAAACATTCAACAAAGAATTTCATATCCTTATTAACGTTTCAGCTCCTATACATACCAAGGGTTCAATATTACACGAGACAAGAAACCGAAAACTAAGGGAACTACTCACGGGAGACAAGAAACATCATACGAATAGTGGTGGTAAACATAGATGAAATAATCAGGTAATACACGTAGGGATCAACAAGGTTTTGATATTACAACAAGATGGAGATGGATGGCGGTGAAGATGAATGATGTCGATGTCCCCTTGTACGAGGTGGTGGTGATGGCGATCTCCTCCTTGTCGATCCCCCTTAGGATGCCTTCCGGAGGATAGGATTCTCTATTCTGGCTGAGTTTCTTGGGTCTCTGCGCATTTGATCCCTGATTCGATAACACGGGGTAAAGTAGTTGACGAGAAGGCAGCGATGGCGGGTGGTACGAGCGATGGTATGAGCGCGTACGCTCATATCATGCACCATCAATCATCCCGGATGCCTCCTGTTGACTTCCTCCTTCTTCCAAATGCTTTATTGTTTTTTGATAATACATTATCACATTTATTAATGTGTTTTGTCACCCAATCTTGAAGTTCCTTCCTTAAACTCCCAAATGCATCCGAAAATGACATCCTGGTGAAAACATGCAAAAAGAAGTGTGCAAACGCGGTAAAACTCGGCAAAGCCTACTATGTAGGCACAAAACAAAGGATACAACATTCACAAAATTTGGACTCATCAGACGGAGATAGCTCCGCATGCCTCATATCACTTCCAAAATGAAAACTAACGGGGATAGCCAAGCAAGCATCGCAACAGCTTCATCAACTGGCAATGACATTCCCCACGGGTCATCACCTTGGAGCGGGTCCTCATGATGGCCCAAGGTGGCTCCGGAAGCGACGCCAACCGGTTTTCGGCACCCAACAACGTTCCTTAACTCAGTTGGTCCTCCACCAGTCAGTGCTCCTCTAGAAAGTGGAGGTTGTAGTGCTGCTCCCTGCCGTACTCTGAACACGGACACTAGCGGCTCCTCTGCATCCGCCAACACACAGTTGTAATGTTTCCTCACCCGCAACATGCTCAGTGTAAACACCAGTGGATCCTCCACTGGGACGGACACCTACTCCTTCTTCTTTGCCTCCTCCATGGCTCCGCCATGGCCATGGGGTCACCCTCTTCCCTATCCTCCTTCATCTCGTCCTCGAAGCACTTTGGAGATCTCGAAGATTGGCCCTCATCAACGAGGGTTTGGCGACTAGCCTCTGCTACTTGTGACATGTGTTGAGATTTTTCTTGAAGAGGAGAGGAGATGCAACATAGTAGAGATAAGTATTTCCCTTAGTGAGAACCAAGGTATCAATCCAGTTGGAGAACCATGCAAAGCCTCGTGAACAGCACCTGCACACACAAAAGCAAATTCTTGCACCCAACACAGGCAAGAGGGTTGTTAATCCCCTTGAACTTGTTACTTGCAAGGATTAAATCTCATAGTGGTAGATAGATAAATTGCAAAACAAAATAAAAAGAGAAAAAATTGCAGCAATGCTATTTTGGTTTTTTATATATGATAAAGTAGATCCAGGGGGCATGATTTTCACTAGAGGCTCCTCTCTCGAACACATATCATATGGTGGGTGAACAAATTACTGTTGGACAATTGATAGAAAAGCACATAGTTATGATGATATTCAAGGTAATTATCATGTATATAGGCATCATGTCCGAGACAAGTAGACCGAGTCATGTCTAAATATACTACTATTACTCCGCCCATCGACCGCTATCCAGCATGCATCTAGGGTATTAAGTTAATAAAAACAGACTAACGCCTTAAGCAAGATGATATGATGTAGACAAAGTAAACTCAACTATATGAATAAACCCCATCATTTTACCCTTAATAGCAACAATACAAATATGTTTCTTGTCCCATTCTGTCATTGGGATAGAATACCACAAGATTGAACCCATGACAAAGCACCTCTCCCGCTGAAGATAAATCAATCTAGTTGGCCAAACCAAATCGGTAGATTGGAGAGAAATACAAAGCTATCACAATCATGCATAATAAAGTTTAGAAAAGACTCAATTAATTATCATGAATATTCATAAGATAAACCCACAATTCACCGGATCCCAACAAACACACCGCAAAACAAGATTACATTGGACAGAACTTCAAGAAAATCAAGGAGAACATTGTATTGAAGATCAAAGAGAGAGAAGAAGACATCTAGCTACTAGTATGGACCCATAGGTCTGTTGTGAACTACTCACGCTTCATCGGAAGGCAGCAAGGATGATGTAGAGGCCCTCCATAATCAATTCCCCCTCCGGCAGAGTACTGGGGAAGGCCTCCAGATGGGATCACGAAAGAAGAGAAGCTTGTGGCGGCGGAAAAAGTGTTTCGGGTGGATCTCTGGTATATTGGGAATATTTGGGAATTTATAGAGGCGGAATTAGGTCAAGAGGTGCCATGAGGGGCCCACAAGCTCAGGGGCGCCCCCGGGGCACGCCTACGAGCTTGTCGCTCCCTCGTGGCTCTTCTGGTCTTCTCCCGAACCTTCATGGGTCCCTTCTCGTCCAGAAAAAATTAATTGAAAGTTTTTTCTCTGTTTGGACTTTGTTTGATATTGGTTTTCTGAAAAGCCAAAAACAACAACTGACATTGGGCACCAGGTTAATAGGTTAGTCCCAAAAAAGATATAAAATAGCATATAATTGCATATAAAACATCCAAGATTGATACTATAATAGCATGGAACAATAAAAACATATAAATGCGTTGGAGACGTATCATCCTCCTTGTCGCAGACCTCCACCGCGATTTGGGCATGTGTCGCGGGAAACCACAGCCACCTATGGGACCAGGACGGCCCCTTGCTGGTTCGGCAGGGGGGAGTCGCGTTGCACAAAGACCAGACAAACGCAAGGCACCATGGCAGGGATCACACGAGGCAGTTTTACCCAGGTTCGGGCCGCCACGAGGCGTGAAACTCTACTTATGCTTTGGTGGATTGATTGGGAAAAGGTGGTGGTGGTGCGCAGTACACTTGCCCGGCAGGGTCGCTTCGGGGCAGCGGTGACTACGCGCGTACGGGGGTGTGAATGGTCTAAACTTCTAACCCCTTGAATCGTTGCCATGGGCCTCCTTTCATAAATCAAGGGGTTACCACAGTGGAAAATTAGTTATTAGACACTGATATGATAGAAAAGAGTGATATCATACCTAACTCTGCAGGCTGATAGCATGCATTTAATGCACTACTTAGTGTCACATCATCGGCCGCCCGGCAAGGCTTGCCGGGCTGATTCGCCAGCTCTACGCCTGCTCGCTTGACACGTCTCTAGACGGGTGTCATTTGTGGGTTTAGTTGGTAGGAAGTGGCCGCCATGTGCCGAATGGATGCCACTTAATCATCATGTGTCTTGACACCACACTGATCCACGACGTGGGTCGTGGTGGAGCAGTAGGTGGGGTGATCTGGCCTCCGCGAGTCCCGATAGGCCATGTCGAGACGCTTTGGTCTTCTTGTTCTAGGGGTGGCCTCACCCCTTGCTGGGCTCGCCTGCCCGGCAAGGGAGGCTTCTTCCTCGACGATATCTGGCTCCTCTGCCTCACTCTTGGTTCCTTCTGATCTGTTAGCTGGTTCTTCGAGTCTCTTGGTCTCTTGCTCTGGTTCTCCAATCTTGATCTTGTGCCTATGCACAGTCAGGTCAACAGGCCCTGAGTTTGTTGCACCGAGAAAAGTCCCCGGGCTGCCCCAAACACGCTGCCGAGCGTCGTCGGGGTAGGGCCTAACAAGTGCACAGGCAGCGTTGTTGAAGAGGCTGGTCCTTTAAGATCATCTTTGCTTCTTTGTTAGCCTTCATTCTGGGCCAGTTTTCGGTTTTCCCGCGCGTAGTGCGCGACGTTACGAAAAAAGGTCCAGATCGTGTCCTGCATGGCGTTTGTGCCCCAAGATCACGGGGCGGAAACAGCCATCCCACTTGCCTTTGTGCTTCTGGCCCATCTACTACGTGTTCTCCATGCCTCCGGAAGGGTAGGTGGCGGATGTGGAGGGCATGGGTGTGAGCGTCGTGACGGGAAATCAGGCGTTGCTGGTTGGAGCAGCAGGTCGGTCCTAATTCCCTACGTCCTTGAGGGCCATATTGGATGAGCAGGGGCGGCCGCCCTTGAGGAGAGGGGCCAGCCCCCGGCCTTGCCCTCCTATAAAAGGGAATAGAGATGGTACTTTTTCACACACACCTTTTTCTTCTTCTTCCTTCGTAACCTCCTATCGCTCATCATGGTGAGAGGGCGAGGGTGTGTCAGTGTTCCAGCGGCGGCAACGAGGGTCTCCGCTCATCAGCGCATTCCTCCCCCTCTGGAGCTTGCAGCGGCGGAGCCCGCTGCGAGAGGAGGAGGGAGGGGAAAGGGTCGAGGTCGCTGTGGCACTCGGGGGAGGGGAGGACGGGGTGGCGCTCCTGCCGCACCTCCGCCGGCGGCTCCCCCCTGATGGAAGGCCATGCCGGAATCAGCCTCGAGAGTTCTTCGTCAGGTTGTATAAACCTCTGTGCGGCCATCTTCGGCTCCCTACCATGTTCGCCCGGGAAATGAAGCTCGGCCTACCACATGCTCTGAGGTTGCACATGAGGGGCTGCAGGAATGGCGGTATGTGGGTCAACGTCGATTTCCTAGCTCCTCATGTGATGTATCTTCGTCGTGGCTGGAAGACCTTCGCCCGTGCCCATAGCTTGACGGAGGGGCACGTTCTCAAGTTTAAATTAATGGAGAGCATCCTGCTCTCCGTCAAGGACTTCGGGCGCTCGGGAATTCGCTTATGGTGCTGCGCGGAAAGCTCTACCAACAATGAAAGCTCTTCCTTGAGTGACAGCGACGAGGAGGGCCGTGACGGTGATGAAGACGGAACCAGGCGGGAGGGCGACAACTCCGATTCTGACTGATCGCCGCTCGCACCATCTTCATCAGGCGGCAGCAACATCATCTGCATAATTATTTCCCTCAGTTTTGAGAACCAAGGTATCAATCCAGTAGGAGGCTACACACAAGTCCCTCGTACCTACACAAACAAACAAGAACCTCGCAACCAACGTGATAAAGGGGTTGTCAATCCCTTCACAGCCACTTGCCAAGGTGAGATCTGATAGAGATAATAATAAGAAAAATATTTTTGGTATTTTTATGATATAGATTGGAAAGTAAAGATTGCAAAATGAAATAGATCGGAAACTTCTATGCTGGAAAATAGACCCGGGGGACATAGGTTTGACTAGTGGCTTCTCTTAAGATAGCATAAGTATTACGGTGGGTGAACAAATTACTGTCGAGAAATTGATAGAAAAGTGCATAGTTATGAGAATATCTAGGAATGATCATGTATATAGGCATCACGTCCGCGACAAGTAGACCGACTCCTGCCTGCATCTACTACTATTACTCCACACATCGACCGCTATCCAGCATGCATCTAGAGTATTAAGTTCATAAGAATAGAGTAACACATTAAGCAAGATGACATGATGTAGAGGGATAAACTCAAGCAATATGATATAAACCCCATCTTTTATCCTCGATGGCAACAATACAATACGTGCCTTGCTGCCCCTGCTGTCACTGGGAAAGGACACCGCAAGATTGAACCCAAAGCTAAGCACTTCTCCCATTGCAAGACAGATCAATCTAGTAGGCCAAACCAAACTGATAATTTGAAGAGACTTGCAAAGATAACCAATAATACATAAAAGAATTCAGAGGAGATTCAAATATTTCTCATAGATAAACTTGATCATAAACCCACAATTCATCAGATCTCGACAAACACACCACAAAAAGAGTTACATCGAATATATCTCCAAGAAGATCGAGGAGAACTTTGTATTGAGATTCAAAGAGAGAGAAGAAGCCATCTAGCTAATAACTATGGACCCGAAGGTCTGTGGTAAACTACTCATAACTCATCGGAGAGGCTATGGTGTTGATGTACAAGCCCTCCATGATCGATTCCCCATCCAGCGGAGCGCCGGAAAAGGCTCCAAGATGGGATCTCACAAGTACAGAAGGTTGCGGCGGTAGAAATAGGGTTTCGTGGTGCTCATGGATGTTTTCAGGGTACGTGAATATATATAGGCGAAGGAAGTCGGTCAGGGGAGCCACGAGGGGCCCACGAGGGTGGGGGCGTGCCCACCCCCCTAGGGCGCGCCTCCCTGCCTCGTGGCTTCCTCGTTTGCGTCTTGGCGTCCACTCCAAGTCTCCTGGATTGCATTTGTTCCAAAAATAACTCTCCCGTAGGTTTCATTCCATTTGGACTCCGTTTGATATTCCTTTTCTGCGAACCACTGAAATAGGCAAAAAACAGCAATTTGGGCTGGGCCTCCGGTTAATAGGTTAGTCCCAAAAATAATATAAAAGTGCTTAGTAAAGCCCATAAACATCCAAAACGGGTAATATAATAGCATGGAACAATAAAAAATTATAGATACGTTGGAGACGTATCAAGCATCCCCAATCTTAATTCCTGCTCGTCCTTGAGTAGGTAAATGGTAAAAACAGAATTTTTGATGTGGAATGCTACCTAGCACATTTCTCAATGTAAGTTTCTTTATTGTGGCATGAATGTTCAGATCCAAATGATTCAAAATAAAAGTTCATATTAACATAAAAATAGTAATACTTCAAGCATACTAACAAGTAATCATGTATTATAAAAATAACATAGCCAAAGAAAGCTTATCCCTACAAAATCATATATTTAGTCTATGCTTTGTTTTCGTAACAGAAAATACTCCCATCATGCACAACCCCAGTTTCAACCAAGCAATTGGTTCATACTTTTTAATGCGCTTCAGCTTTTTTCAACTCTCACGCAATACATGAGCATAAGCCACGGATATAGCACTATGGGTAGAATAGAATATGATGATGGAGGTTGTGTGGAGAAGACAAAAAGGGAGAAAGTCTCACATTGACGAGGCTAATCAACGGGCCATGGAGAAGCCCATCAATTGATGTCAACATGAGGAGTAGGGATTGCCATGCAACGGATGCACTAGAGCTATAAATGTATGAAAGCTCAACAAAAGAAACTAAGTGGGTGTGCATCCAACTTGCTTGCTCACGAAGACCTAGGGCATTTTGAGGAAGCCCATCATTGGAATATACAAGACAAGTTCTATAATGAAAAATTCCCACTAGTATATGAAAGAGACAACATAAGAGACTCTCTATCATGAAGATCATGGTGCTACTTTGAAGCACAAGTGTGGAAAAAGGATAGAAACATTGGCCCTTCTCCCTTTTCTCTCATTTTTTTTGGTGGGCTTCTTTGGCCTCTTTTATTTCTCATAAAGTATGGAGTCTCATCTCGACTTGTGGGGGAATCATAGTCTCTATCATCCTTTCCTCACTTGGGACAATGCTCTAATAATGAAGATCATCACACTTTTATTGATTTACAACTCAAGAATTACAACTCAATACTTAGAACAAAATATGACTCTATGTGAATGCCTCCGGTGGTGTACTGGGATATGTAATGAATCAAGAGTGACATATATGAAAGAATTATAATGGTAGCCTTGCCACAAATACGATGTCAACTACATGATCATGCAAAGGCAATATGAAAATGATGGAGCGTGTCATAATAAACGGAACGGTGGAAAGTTGCATGGCAATATATCTCGGAACGGCTATGGAAATGCCATAATAGTTAGGTAGGTGGCTGTTTTGAGGAAGGTAAATGGTGGGTGTATGCTACCGGTGAAAGTTGCGCGGCACAAGAGAGGCTAGCAATGGTGGAAGGGTGAGAGTGCGTATAATTCATGGACTCACATTAGTCATAAAGAACTCATATACTTATTGCAAAAGTTTATTAGACCTCGAAGCAAAGTACTACTACGCATGCTCCTAGGGGAAGGGTTGGTAGGAGTTAACCACCGCGCGATCTCGACCTCCACACATAAGGAAGGCAATCAAAAGAACACCCCATGCAACAAATTTGTCACACAACGTTTACTATACGTGCATGCTACGGGACTTGCCAACTTTAAAACAAGTATTTCTCAATTTCATAATTACCCAACTAGCATGACTCTAACATTACCACCTTTATATCTCAAAACAATTATCAAGTATCAAATTTCTCATAGTGTTTTATGCACTTTCTATGATAGTTTTTATTATACCCAACTTGGATGCCCATCATATTAGGACTAATTTTATAACCAAAGCAAATACCATGTTGTTCTAAAAGACTCTCAAAATAATATAAGTGAAGCATGAGAGATCAATAATTTCTACAAAATAAAACCACCGTCGTGCTCTAAAAAGATATAAGTGAAGCACTAGAGCAAAATTATCTAGCTCAAAAGATATAAGTGAAGCACATAGAGTACTCTAATAAATTCCGAATCATGTGTGTCTCTCCCAAAAGGTGTTTACAGCAAGGATGATTGTGGTAAACTAAAAAGTAAAGACTCATATTATACAAGACGCTCCAAGAAAAACACATATCATATGGTGAATAAAAACATAGCTCCAAGTAAAGTTACCGATAGACGAAGACGAAAGAGGGGATGCCTTCCGGGGCATCCCCAAGTTTAGGCTTTTGGTTGTCCTTGAATTTACCTTGGGGTGCCTTGGGCATCCCCAAGCTTAGGCTCTTGCCACTTCTTATTCCATAATCCATCAAATCTTTACCCAAAACTAGAAAACTTCACAACACAAAACTCAACAGAAAATCTCATGAGCTTCGTTAGTGCAAGAAAGCAAACCACCACTTTAAGGTACTGTAATTAACTCATTCCTTATTTATATTTGTGTTAAACCTACTGTATTCCAACTTCTCTATGTTTCATACCCCCCGATACTATCCAAATATTCATCAAAATAAGCAAACAACACATGAAAAACAGAATCTGTCAAAAAAAGAACAGTCTGTAGTAATCTGTAACTTTCGAATACTTCTGGAACCTTAAAAATCCTACAAAACTAGGAAGTCCTAGGAAATTTGTATATGAATCTTCTTCAAAAAGAATCAACTAAAAATCAAATTTCTGTGATTTATTAAAATTATTCTCGTGCGCGCAAAAGTGTTTGTTTTTCAGCAAGATCAAATTAACTTTCACCCAAGATGATCCTATAGGTTCTACTTGGCACAAACACTAATTAAAACATAAAACCACATCTAAACACAGGCTAGATAAATTATTTAATACTAAACAGGAGCAAAAATTAAAGAAAAAATAAAATTGGGTTGCTCCCAACAAGCACTATTGTTTAACGCCCCTAGCTAGGCATAAAAGCGAGAATAGATCTAAGTATTGCCATCTTTGGTATTCAACTCATAAGTGGCTCTCATAATAGATTCATAAGGTAATTTGATTTTCTTCCTAGGAAAGTGTTCCATGCCTTTCCTTAATGGAAATTGGAATCTAATATTTCCTTCCTTCATATCAATAATTGCACCAATCGTTCTAAGGAAAGGTCTACCAAGAATAATAGGACATGAAAGATTGCAATCTATATCAAGAACAATAAAATCTACTGGCACATAATTCCTATTTGCAACAATAAGAACACCATTAATCCTTCCCATAGGTTTGTTAATAGTGGAATCCGCAAGGTGCGAGTTTAAAGAGCAATCATCAAATTCACGAAAACCTAACACATCACACAAAGTTTTTGGAATTGTGGAAACACTAGCACCCAAATCACACAAAGCATAGCATTCATGATCTTTAATTTTAATTTTAATAGTAGGTTCCCACTCATAATAAAGTTTTCTAGGGATAGAAACTTCTAATTCAAGTTTGTCTTCATAAGATTGCATTAAAGCATCAACGATATGTTTGGTAAAAGCTTTATTTTGACTATAAGCATGAGGAGAATTTAACACGGATTGCAACAAGGAAATACAATCTATTAAAGAACAATTATCATAATTAAATTCCTTGAAATCCAAAATAGTGGGTTCATTGCTATGCAAAGTTTTGACCTCCCCAATCCCACTTTTACCAATTTTTGCATCAAGATCTAAAAACTCTGAATCATTGGGACGCCTTTTAACTAAAGTTGACTCATCTCCAGTCCCATCATTATCAAGATTCATATTTAAAAACAAAGATTTAATAGGAGACACATCAATCACTTTTAGATCTTCATCATTATTATCATGAAAACTAGAAGAACGCGCTTTTACAAAGCAATCTTTCTTAGCATGCATCCTAGTGGTTCTTTCTTTGCACTCATCAATGGAAATTCTCATGGCTTTGAGAGACTCATTGATATCATGCTTAGGTGGAATAGAGCTAAGTTTAAAGAATCAACATCAAGAGAGATTCTATCCACATTCCTAGCCAACTCATCAATCTTAGGTAATTTTTCTTCAAGCAAAGCATTGAAATTCTTTTGAGAAATCATAAATTCTTTAACACTAATCTCAAAATCAGAGGGCATCTTATTAAAATTTCCATAAGAGTTATTGTAGGAATTACCATAATTATTAGAGGAATTACTAGGAAACGACCTAGGATTAAAGTTTCCTCTATAAGCATTGTTACCAAAATTGTTCCTACCAACAAAATTCACATCCATAGATTCATTATTATTATCAATCAAAGTAGACAAAGGCATATCATTAGGATCAATAGGAGCACTCCTATTAGCAAACAATTTCATAAGTTCATCCATCTTTCCACTCAAAACATTAATATCTTCTATCGCATGAACTTTTTTACTAGTAGATCTTTCGGTGTGCCATTGAGAATAATTAACCATAATATTATCTAGGAGTTTAGTAGCTTCTCCTAAAGTGATTTCCATAAAAGTGCCTCCCGTGGCCGAATCTAAACGATTTCTAGAAGCAAAATTCAATCCGGCATAAAAAATTTGTATGATCATCCATAAATTTAATCCATGTGTAGGGCAATTGTGAATCATTAATTTCATCCTCTCCCAAGATTGTGCAACATGTTCATGATCTAGTTGCTTAAAATTCATAATATCGTTTCTAAGAGAGATGATCTTAGCTGGAGGAAAATACTTAGAGATAAAAGCATCTTTGCACTTATTCCATGAATCAATACTATTTTTAGGCAAAGACGAAAACCAAGTTTTAGCATGATCTCTAAGTGAAAACAGAAATAGCTTCAATTTAACAATATCATTATCCATGTATTTCTTGTTTTGCATATCACACAAAGCAACAAAGTTGTTTAGATGAGTAGCGGCATCTTCACTAGGAAGGCCAGAGAATTGATCTTTCATGACAAGATTCAACAAAGCAGCATTGATTTCACAAGATTCAGCGTCGGTAAGAGGAGCAATCAGAGTGCTAAGGAAATCATTATTATTGGTATTGGAAAATTCACACAATTTAGTATTATCTTGAGCCATCGTGACAAACAATCCAACACACAAGCACACAAGAGGCAAGCGAAAAAGGGGCGAACGGGAAAGAGAGGGCAAATAAAACGGCAAGGGTGAAGTGGGGGAGAGGAAAACGAGAGGCAAATGGAAAATAATATAATGCGAGGGAGAAGAGTTTGTGATGGTTACTTGGTATGTCTTGACTTGTGCGAAGACCTCCCCGGCAACGACGCTAGAAATCCTTCTTGCTACCTCTTGAGCACTGCGTTGGTTTTCCCTTGAAGAGGAAAGAGTGATGCAGCAAAGTAGCATAAGTATTTCCCTCAGTTTTGAGAACCAAGGTATCAATCCAGTAGGAGGCTACACGCAAGTCCCTCGTACCTACACAAACAAACAAGAACCTCGCAACCAACGCGATAAAGGGTTTGTCAATCCCTTCACGGCCACTTGTCGAAGTGAGATATGATAGAGATAATAATAAGATAAATATTTTTGGTATTTTCATGATATAGATTGGAAAGTAAAGATTGAAAAATAAAATAGATCAGAAACTTATATGATGGAAAATAGACCCGGGGGCCATAGGTTTCACTAGTGGCTTCTCTCAAGATAGCATAAGTATTACGGTGGGTGAACAAATTATTGTCGAGCAATTGATAGAAAAGTGCATAGTTATGAGAATATCTAGGCATGATCATGTATATAGGCATCACGTCCGCGACAAGTAGGCCGACTCCTGCCTGCATCTACTACTATTACTCCACACATCGACCGCTATCCAGCATGCATCTAGAGTATTAAGTTCATAAGAACAGAGTAACGCATTAAGCAAGATGACATGATGTAGAGGGATAAAACTCAAGTAATATGATATAAACCCCATCTTTTTATCCTCGATGGCAACAATACAATACGTGCCTTGCTGCCCCTGCTGTCACTGGGAAAGGACACTGCAAG
This sequence comes from Triticum dicoccoides, assembly GCF_002162155.2. Classification (NCBI taxonomy): domain Eukaryota; kingdom Viridiplantae; phylum Streptophyta; class Magnoliopsida; order Poales; family Poaceae; genus Triticum; species Triticum dicoccoides. Next base: position 243,327,572 of record NC_041389.1, read on the forward strand.
ATTGAACCCAAAGCTAAGCACTTCTCCCATTGCAAGAAAGATCAATCTAGTAGGCCAAACCAAACTGATAATTCGAAGAGCCTTGCAAAGCTAACCAATCATACATAAAAGAAATCAGAGGAGATTCAAATATTTCTCATAGATAAACTTGATCATAAACCCACAATTCATCGGATCTCGACAAACACACCGCAAAAAGAGTTACATCGAATAGATCTCCAAGAAGATCGAGGAGAACTTTGTATTGAGAGTCAAAGAGAGAGAAGAAGCCATCTAGCTAATAACTATGGACCCGAAGGTCTATGGTAAACTACTGACAACTCATCGGAGAGGCTATGGTGTTGATGTAGAAGCCCCCCGTGTTCGATTCCCCCTCCGGCGGAGCGCCGGAAATGGCTCCAAGATGGGAACTCATGGGTACAGAAGGTTGCGGCGGTG
>NC_041389.1:243328298-243370453 GCF_002162155.2 Triticum dicoccoides
ATAGGCGAAGGAAGTCGGTCAGGGGAGCCACGAGGGGCCCATGAGGGTGGGGGGGGGGCGCCTCCCTGCCTCGTGACTTCCTCGTTTGCTTCTTGACATCCACTCCAAGTCTCGTAGATTGCATTTGTTCCAAAAATAACTCTCCCGAAGGTTTCATTCCGTTTGGACTCCGTTTGATATTCCTTTTCTGCGAAACACTAAAATAGGCAAAAAAAATAGCAATTTGGGTTGGGCCTCCGGTTAATAGGTTAGTCCCAAAAATAATATAAAAGTGCTTAGTAAAGCCCATAAATATCCAAAACGGGTAATATAATAGCATGGATTAATCAAAAATTATAGATACATTGGAGACATATCAGTGCCTCGGGCTCCTCTAGCAGCCTTCTAGCTAGACCTCAGGAGGCTTCCTCTCGGGCTGCAGCTCTGTTCGCCCCGTCGTGCCCTGCTGGCCCTAGTGGCGGTGGTTGACGGACCTCCTCCGCCATGCTCTTGATCGACACGTTCCCCGGTGCCTCTTTCTCGTCCTCTTTGCCTTCACCTGCCGTGCCTGGGAGGAGAGGGACAAGCAAGGGGATTATAGGGCACTTATCTTTTTTCAATCTTAAATCTACAGGCACTTGCCAAATTTTAATTCAAATAGTGTAATCTCTCAAGTCCATATTTGTGTTCTGTAATGCTTGTACTTGTATCAACATATTAATGAAAAAGATAAACCTTGCTGAGAACTCATGCATCTATACGTCCATGCAGAGGTGAGATGCCTCTTTAGTGTAAATAAACGAGTTTGTCCCGGCAGGCTATCCTGCTAGCCTTCTTTTTGCCTACCGGAGAACCTTATCTGTCGGGTTACAAACAGAAGGACCAGCCCCCCGCCAACTTCCTTTTATCAAAGGCAACTACAACCACCCTGACTGAAGTAGCGTTCAGGCCAGGGATGGGAGCACCCAAGTCTAGAAGGAGTGGCGAGGCTTTCTAATGCATAAGTTATAGCTTACAGAACACGAATGGACAAGAGGTAGAACTTATCTGTTTGGCTTTCCGGGATCACAGTGCCAGGCAATCTTCTCACTCCTTTGTTGAAGCCAAGTCCATAGCGAGAACCTGTAACTTCATGCAGATGAGAATGAATGCAGGATGCAATCCTATTTATATGCATATGCAGATGCTCATGAAATGCTTATGCAGTAATCTGAAATGTTCATGCATGCATGCAATCTAGGTTGGGGCCCCTCTACAGCGCTTCTTTATTCTTGCACAGGTCATCGCCCTGGCTTTGTACAAGGGGTTACATGCAACTAAGGCAAGGCCTATACAAATGGGTGGCTGCCGGGTAGGGCCCGGCACCCTCACGCCTTACGGGTAGAACTTACGGAGATGCTCAATATTCCATGAGTTTTGCAACAAAGTGCCATCTCCGGTCTCCAGACGGACTGCGCCAGGTGTGGTGACTCGTACTACCCTGTAAGGGCCTTCCCACTTCGGTGACGGCTTGTGTGTACCCTTGGCAGACTGAACGCGCCTAAGGACAAGGTCACCTTCCTCAAAACTCCAGGCGTGAACCCTGCGGCTATGATAGCGACGCAGGGCTTGCTGATAGCATGCAGTATGCGTAGTAGCCTAGAGATGGTTCTCCTCGAGTAGCACAGCGTCGTCATGCCGGTGTTGATCTTGCACGATCTCGTCGTAAGCAAGTACTCGAGGTGATTCATAAATGAGTTTCGTGGGGATAACTGCTTCTGCCCCGTAGACCAGGGAGAAGGGAGTCTGCCCGGTAGCTCGTTTTGATGTCGTTCTGAGGGACCAGAGAACTACCTGCAGCTCTTCGATCCACCGCCTGCCGTGCTTCTGCAGCGTTCAAAGGTTCTTGTCTTGAGTCCGCGTAGCACTTTAGCGTTCACCCTCTCAGCTTGTCCATTGCTTCAGGGGTGTGCCACAGAGGCGAATGAGATCTTGCATCCAAGGGTATGAACATATTTCATGAAGGCACGGCTCGTGAACTGGGTGTCGTTGTCTATGATGATCCTTGCCGAAACTCCAAAACGACACACCAGATCTTTCAAGAACTTGATAGCTGACTGAGCAGTCATCTTTCTCGTAGCAGTCACTTTCGGCCACTTTGTAAACTTGTCGATGGCAACAAACAAGAATTCAAAGCCCCCAATTGCTCGGGGGAAGGGGCCGAGGATATCGAGCCCCCAGACCGAAAATGGCCATGATAGAGGGATTGTCTGAAGCACTTGGGTAGGCAAGTGGGTTTTCTTGGAATGGAACTGGCAGGCTCCACACTTAGTGGCTAGCTCGACCGCATCTTGGAGGGCAATGGGCCAATAGAATCCTTGCTGGAATGCTTTGCCAACTAATGCCCTTTATCCAATGTGGGAGCCGCACATTCCTTTGTGTATCTCAGCCAGCAGTTCCTTTCCTTCTTACCGGCAGACACACTTCAATTTCACACCGTTAGGCCTCCTTCTGTACAGAGTGTCATCGAAAAACTGATGATACTGGCCCTCCGGGCTACTCTTCCAGCTCTGTCTTGATTGCCGGGAAGCTCTCCGGTTTGGAGGAAGCGGACAATGTGCCTTGCCCAAGTTGGAGCCTGTGGCTCGGCAACAAGGACTAGTGGTACCTCCTCTGTTGCAGGAGCACTAGCCTCGTGCGCGGGGTCCGTGAACCCAGCAGATGGGGGTGGTCCGTCAGGCCGTGAGGAGTTGTTTCCGGCAGGGTCTCTGTCGGGAGCGGACGGCTCTACCGGGAGAGGCTTTCCGGTGTCCAACTTTCTCCACTTCCAGGACATTGTTGCTAGGGATACGGAGGGATTAGTAAGACGGACAAAAAAAGTCATTGGTTCCACAGGAAGCTTCTGCGCAGCACACTTTGATAGATGATCAGCTATGCTATTTTCCGCACGGGGTACGTGCTCTATTTGCAATCCGTCAAAGTGCTCCTCCAATCTTCTCACTTCCTCGAAGTATGCCTCCATTAATGGACTTTGATAATCCTTGTTAACTTTTCTCACCACCAACTATGAGTCTTCTCAAATGATCAGCTTCTTAATTCCCAATTCTGCTGCAATCCTGAGTCCAGCAAGGATCCCTTCATATGCTGCAGTATTGCTGGAGGCTTCTTCCTGTGCAAAATGCATCTGGATGACGTACTTCAAGTGCTCCCCAGTGGGGGCAAAAAGAAGCACACTAGCCCCCGCACCTTGCAGGGAAAAAGCACCATCAAAATACATAATCCATTCTTGGGGCGATTCCTTGCCGGGGACAACTGTCTCTATCACTTCCTCATCAGGGGTTGGCGTCCATTCGGCAATAAACTCTGCCAATGCCCTACTCTAGACAGTTGATGTGCTCTCAAACCTCAAGCCAACGCTGGATAGCTCCAAAGCCCACTCCACTATTCTACTGGTAGCCTCTGGGTTTTGGAGTATCCGTTGCAACGGGAAACGAGTACAACTGTGATCTCATGGGCTTGGAAGTAGTGTCGCAGTTTCCGTGAGGCCATGATGAGGCCAAAGATCAACTTTTGCACACCATAGTACCTCGACCTAGCCCCCTATAAAAGGGAGCTAACAAAGTACACTGGGCGCTGCACTACTTTCTTCCTTGCCGCGTCCTTGGGGTTGTCATTGTTGTCGTGCTCACTGATGCTCTGATCCTTTTCTGGCCCTGCTGGCCTCTGCCCACTCTCTTTCTCATCCACTTCTTGTTGTGCTACTAAGGCTGCACTGACCACTTGATTTGTTGTCGCCAAGTATAACAATAACGGCTCCTGAGGCTTGGGTGCAACCAGGGTAGGCACAGAGGATAGGTACGTCTTTAGTTCTTGCAAAGTTGTATTTGCTTCAGGGGTTCATTTCATGGGACTTGCCTTCTTCAAAATCTTGAAGAACGGCAGGGCACACTCGGTAGACTTGGAGATGAATCTGCTAAGCGCGGCCACGCATCCCGTCAGGCGCCTTACATCTTTGACTATCCTTGGCGCTTGGATCTGCTCGATGGCCTTGATCCTGTCAGGATTGGCTTCGATCCCCTGTGGAACACAAAGTATCCAAGCGGCTTGCTGGAGGGGATGCCAAACACACATTTCTTTGGATTTAGCTTCAAGTTGATCTTGCGCAGATTTACAAACGTCTCCTCCAAATACCGAATGAGAGTTGCCCTGTCTTTGATTTTGACCACAATGTCATCCATATAAGCCTCAATGTTTCTGTGCAGCTGAGGTTCAAAACCAATCTAGACTGCCCTTGCAAAGGTGGACCCGTCACTCTTTAATCTGAATGTCATGCAGACAAAGCAATACGTACCACATGGAGTGATGAATGATGTATTCTCCTCGTCCTCCTTTGACATACGTAACACATCGATATTCGCCCGCAGGAAGGCAACAAGCGCGCTTTCCTATTTGTCATCAAGGGTGGCACTGATGGTGAAAGTACCATCAATGCCAGCCAGCCCTACCGAGACCTTTTTCACTTGCGGAGCAGCAACCTTGGATCTCTTGCTATCGGAACACTCTGGAATGTCGTCAACGGGTGTCGTGCACTCGGAGGGGGCACGCTTCCCAGACTCTTTGCTAGAGGTCCTACAATCTCGTTTCTTCCCTTTGCTCTCCTTGGCGGGAACTGCTGCCATCGCAGCCTCTACTGTGACCGCACCCCTATACATCTTGTCCACACAAATGATGGCATCTTTCTCATCTGACGGGATGGTGAGGACTCCCAGCGGCCCAGGCATCTTCAGGGTATTGTAGGCATAGTGGGATGCCTCCATGAATTTAGCCAAGGCTGGGCGTCCAAGGATCCCATTGTACGGCAGGGGGAGGTCAACTACGTCAAGCACAATCTTCTCAGTCCGGTAGTTAAGCTCTCCCCAAATGTTACTGGCAACGTAATCTTCCCTTTAGGATGACTCCTGCCGGGGTTGACTCCTTGAAACGTGCCTGTAATCTCTAACTCTTCTTCTGCTATCTGAAGCTTCTTAATGACTGTCGGGGAAATCAGATTCAGGCCGGCCCCACCGTCTACTAACATCTTTGTGACCTTGAGGTTGTGAATTGTTGGAGAAATCAGCTAGGATGGTCCTCTTCATCAAACATGATGGGTGTGCGGGACCATTTGAGCGGCTTCCGGGCATTCGGCGCTGGTTCCACGACATTGACTTCCCGGGCCCATCGCTTGAGTTAGCGATGGGAGGTATGCAAAGATGCACCTCCGTCAACGCACAGGGCGTCCATGGCCTTCTGAAACTCCTGCTCACTGGTTTCCTCTTCATCCCCCTTGTCACTCTCATCACCACAGGCTTCTTTCTACTGGCCCCCGGTGGGTTTTCCTTTGTTCTGAAAGGGTTTGCCGAGGCAATTTGCTCCATCGCCACGACCCTTACCGCCAGTGACATTCTGACCCTTTTCCTTATCTCGCTTCTCATATTCTGCTTTCTATCTCTTGACCAACTGCTCAACCTGATAGCACTCCTGAAGGTCGTGGCCCTTGGTCCGGTGGATCTTGCAGTACGGCCCATCGCCCTTCCCGGCTTTCTCGGCAGCTACAGCCTCCCGGCAATCGGCGCACGCGGCAACCTCCTTGCCGGGGGCCTCAATGTTGGTGATCTTGCCGGTACTAGGGGTGCCCGACCCTTCAACAGTCTATAATGCTTTATCCCTTCGCTTCTTGTTGTGCTTCTTAGGCTTCTTCTAACTGGTGGATTCATCATCATCCTCTGAATGAATATCAATACAATCTTCTTCTCTAGGCAACTCCCTCCCTTCCTCCATCCGGGCACACTTATCCGCTAGGGTGTACAGCTCCTTCATAGTCTTAGGCAACCACACGTTCATCTTGGCACAAATTCGGCGGTTGCGCTGATACGTCCCCAACGTATCTATAATTTTTTATTGTTCCATGCTATTATATTACCCGTTTTGGATGTTTATGGGCTTTACTCTACACTTTCATATCATTTTTGGGACTAACCTATTAACCGGAGGCCCAGCCCAAATTGTTATTTTCTTGCCTATTTTAGTGTTTTGAAGAAAAGGAATATCAAACGGAGTCCAAATGGAATGAAACCTTCGGGAGAGTTATTTTTGGAACGGAAGCAATCCAGGGGACTTGGAGTGCACGTAAGGGAAGCTTTAGGTGGCCACAAGGCAGGGAGGCGTGCCCTCCCCCTGGGCGCGCCCCCACCCTCGTGGGCCCCTCGTGGCTTCCCCGACCGACTTCTTTCGCCTATATAAGTCCATATACCCTAAAAACTTTGGGGAGCACAATAGATCGGGAGTTCCGCCGCCGCAAGCCTCTGTAGCCACCAAAAACCTCTCGGGAGCCCGTTCTGGCACCCTGCCAGAGGTGGAATCCCTCACCGGTGGCCATCTTCATCATCCCGGCGCTCTCCATGACGAGGAGGGAGTAGTTCACCCTCGGGGCTGAGGGTATGTACCAGTAGCTATGTGTTTGATCTCTCTCTCTCTCTCGTGTTCTTGATTTGGCACGATCTTGATGTATCGCGAGCTTTGCTATTATAGTTGGATCTTATGATGTTTCTCCCCCTCTACTCTCTTGTAATGGATTGAGTTTTCTCTTTGAAGTTATCTTATCAGATTGAGTCTATAAGATTTTGAGAACACTTGATGTATGTCTTGCCGTGCTTATCCGTGGTGACAATGGGATATTCATGTGATCTACTTGATGTATGTTTTGGTGATCAACTTGCGGGTTCAATGAACTTATGCATAGGGCTTGGCACACGTTTTCGTCTTGACTCTCCGATAGAAACTTTGGGGCACTCTTTGAAGTACTTTGTGTTGGTTGAATAGATGAATCTGAGATTGTGTGATGCATATCGTATAATCATGCCCACGGATACTTGAGGTGACAATGGAGTATCTAGGTGACATTAGGGTTTTGGTTGATTTGTGTCTTAAGGTGTTATTCTAGTACAAACTCTATGATAGATCGAACGGAAAGAATAGCTTCATGTTATTTTACTAAGGACTCATGAATAGATCGATCGGAAAGGATAACTTTGAGGTGGTTTCGTACCCTACAATAATCTCTTTGTTTGTTCTCCACTATTAGTGACTTTGGAGTGACTCTTTGTTGCATGTTGAGGGATTGTTATATGATCTAATTATGTTATTAATTTTGAGAGAACTTGCACTAGTGAAAGTATGAACCCTGGGCCTTGATTCCTAGCATTGCAATACCGTTTACACTCACTTTTACCACTTGTTACCTTGCTGTTTTTATATTTTTTCAGATTACAAAAACCTATATCTACCATCCATATTGCACTTGTATCACTGTATCTTCACCGAACTAGTGCACCTATACAATTTACCATTGTATTGGGTGTGTTGGGGACACAAGAGACTCTTTATTATTTGGTTGCAGGGTTGTTTGAAAGAGACCATCTTCATCCTACGCGTCCCACGGATTGATAAACCTTAGGTCATCCACTTGAGGGAAATTTGCTACTGTCCTACAAACCTCTGCACTTGGAGGCCCAACAAGGTCTACAAGAATAAGGTTGTGTAGTAGACATCAAGCTCTTTCCTGGCGCTGTTGCCGGGGAGGTGAGTGCTTGAAGGTATATCTTTAGATCTTGCAATCGGATCTTTTTGTTTCTTGTTTTATCACTAGTTTAGTCTATTAAAGAAAACTATAAAAAACGGAATTGGGTTTGCCTCATACGCTTCATCTTTTTAATATCTTTCGTGAGAATGATGGAAAGAAAAATTGTGCTCAAGTGCTAGAAGAAGAAGTCTATAAAATGTTTGGTACTAGATCTTTGTATGATGAGCATGATTGCAATGTTGTTAGTATGAATTCCATGAATATCCATGATGCTAATGATATGCAAAGCCACAAGCTTGGGGAAGATATGTTTGATGAATATGATATTTTTTGTCCCCCAAGTTTTGATGAGCAAATATATTATGATGAAAGCATGCCTCCTATTTATGATGATTATTGTGATGATACGTATGCCATAAAGAATAAACTTGCTTATGTGGAGAGTAGTAAAATTTCTATGCAAGTAGATCATGAAAAGAATGCTTTAGGTGCTGGTTATATTGTTGAATTTCTTCATGATGCTACTGAATATTATTATGAGGGAGGAATATATGCTTGTAGGAATTGCAATAATATCAAGTTTCCTCTCTATGTGCTTAAAATCTTGAAGCTATGCTTGTTTTACCTTCCTATGCTAGTTGATTATTGTTCCCATAAGTTGTTTGCTCACAAAATCCCTATGCATAGGAAGTGGGTTAGGCTTAAATGTGCTATTCATATGCTTCATGATGCTCCCGTTATGTTTCAATTCTTATCTTTTATGTGAGCATCATTGTCATCATCATGCCTAGCTAGAAAGGCATTAAAGAAAAGCACTTGTTGGGAGACAACCCAATATTTACCCTTAATGTTTTTGTATGTTCACATGATTATGCTACTGTAGTAATCATGTTTTATAGCTTTTGTTTCAATAAAGTGCCAAGTAAGACCTTTAGGATAGCTTATGGTGATAGTTGTGTTGATCCTGCTGAAAATCAGAAACTTTTTCACCCAGTAAATTAGTTTTGATAATTCACAGAAACGTGATTTTGATCTTATTCTTTTTGCTATGGGTTGGTATACAAATTTCTTAGGACTTACTTATTTGGCAGGATTTTTGGAGTTCCAGAAGTGTACGTTTGATACAGATTACTACAGACTGTTCCTGCTTTTGACAGATTCTGTTTTTTATGTGTTGTTTGCTTATTTTGATGAATCTATGAGTAGTATCGGAGGGTATGAACCATAGAGAAGTTGGAATACAGTAGATATTACACCAATATGAATTTAGAATGAGTTCATTACAGTACCTAAGTGGTTGTTCTATTTTCTTATACTAACGGAGCTTACGAGTTTTCTGTTGAGTTTTGTGTTGTAAAGTTTTCAAGTTTTGGGTGAAGATTCGATGGACTATGGAATAAGGAGTGGAAAGAGCCTAAGCTTGGGGATGACCAAGGCACCCCAAGGCAATAATCAAGGACAACCAAGAGCCTAAGCTTGGGGATTCCCCGGATGGCATCCCCTCTTTCGTCTTCCTCTATCGGTAACTTTACTTGGAGCTATATTTTTATTCACCACATGATATGTGTTTTGCTTGGAGCATCATTTTGTTTTCTTTCATTTTGCTTGCTGTTTGAATAATATACCAAGATCTGAAATTATTAAATGTTAGAGAGTCTTCACATAGTTGCATAATTATTCGACTACTCATTGATCTTCACTTATATCTTTCGGAGTAGTTTGTCATTTGCTCTAGTACTTCACTTATATATTTTTAGAGCATGGCAGTGGCTTAATTTTGTAGAAATTGTTTATCTCTCATGCTTCACTTACATTATTTTGAGAGTCTTTTAGAACAGCATGGTATTTGCTATGGTTATAAAATTGGTCCTAGAATGATGGGCATCCAAGTTGGGTATAATAAAAACTATCATAGAAAGTGAATTGGATGCTATGATTAATTTGATACTTGATAATTGTTTTGATATATAGAGGTGGTGATATTAGAGTCATGCTAGTTGAGTGATTATGAATTCAAAGTATACTTGTGTTGAAGTTTGTGATTCCTGTAGCATTCACGTATGGTGGACCGCTTTGTGACGAAGTTGGAGCACAATTTTATTTATTGATTGTCTTCCTTATGAGTGGCGGTCGGGGACGAGTGATGGTCTTTTCCTACCAATCTATCCCACAAGGAGCATGCGCGTAGTACTTTGTTTCAATGACTTGTAGATTTTTGAAATAAGTATATGAGTTATTTATGACTAATGTTGAGTCTATGGATTATACGCACTCTCACCCTTCCACCATTGCTAGCCTCTCTTGTGCCGCGCAACTTTCGCCGGTACCATACACCCACCATATACCTTCCTCAAAACAGCCACCATACCTACCTATTATGGCATTTCCATAGCCATTCCGAGATATATTGCCATGCAACTTTCCACTGTTCCGTTTATTATGACACGCATCATCATTGTCATATTGCTTTTGCATGATCATGATGTTGACATCGTATTTGTGGCAAAGCCACCTTCATAATTCTTTCATACATGTCACTCTTGATTCATTACATATCCCGGTACACCGCCGGAGGCACCCACATAGAGTCATATTTTGTTCTAAGTATCAAGTTGTAATCTTGAGTTGTAAGTAAAAGTGTGATGATCTTCATTATTAGAGCATTGTCCCAAGTGAGGAAAGGATGATGGAGACTATGATTCCCCCACAAGTCGGGATGAGACTCTGGACCTTTGAAAAAAAAGGCCATAAAAAGAGAAAGGCCATAAAAAGGAAAGGCCATAAAAAAAGAGAAAGGCCCAAAAAAACAAAAAAATGAGTGAAAAAGAGAGAAGGGGCAATGCTACTATCATTTTTCCACACTTGTGCTTCATAGTAGCACCATGGTCTTCATGATAGAGAGTCTCCTATGTTGTCACTGTCATATACTAGTGGGAATTTTACATTATAGAACTTGGCTTGTATATTCCAATGATGGGCTTCCTCAAAATGCCCTAGGTCTTCGTGAGCAAGCGAGTTGGATGCACACCCACTTAGTTTCTTTTGTTGAGCTTTCATACATTTATAGCTCTAGTGCATCCATTGCATGGCAATCCCTACTCACTCACATTGATATCTATTAATGGGCATCTCCATAGCCCGTTGATACGCCTAGTTGATGTGAGACTATATTGTCCTTTTTGTCTTCTCCACAACCACCATTCGTTTCCACATATAGTGCTATGTCCATGGGTCACGTGTCACGCCCAATATGTGACCGTATCCAAAAGGAACTCGAAGGTCCCACCAAGGATAGACCCGCATATTGAAACGCTTTTGCAAGGTGGATATCATTACATCAACATTACATAATAGATGGGGATACATACATAAGGCATACAATGCCACACGAATACAACATCATCATACATAAGATCAACATCCGACTACAGATGAAACACAAACAGAAGCTCAAACGACATCCACCTTGCTAGCCCAGGCTGCCGACCTAGAACCTATCCCCTGATCGAAGAAGAAGCAGAAGAAGAACTCCAAAACAAGCAAACATTGCTCTCGCGTCAAGATCATCGTGAAACCTGTACCTGCAACTGTTGTTGTAGTAATCTGTGAGCCACGAGGACTCAGCAATCCCATTACCATGGGTATCAAGACTAGCAAAGCTTAATGGGAAAGGAAGGGGTAAAGTGGTGAGGTTGCAGCAGCGACTAAGCATATCTGGTGGCTAACATACGCAAATAAGAGCGAGAAGAGAAGCAAAGGAACGGTCGTGAAACTAGGAATGATCAAGAGGTGATCCTGAACTCCTACTTACGTCAAACATAACCCAGAAACCGTGTTCACTTCCCGGACTCTGCCGAGAAGAGACCATCATGACCACACACGCGGTTGATGCGTTTTAAATCGGATCTGGTGTCAAGTTATCTACAACCGGACATTAACAAATTCCCATCTGCCTATAACCGCAGGCACGGCTTTCGAAAGTTTAAACCCTGCAGGGCTGTCCCAACTTAGCCCATGATAAGCTCTCTCGATCAACGAAGGATATTCCTTCTCCCAGGAAGACCCGATCAGTCTCGGAATCCCGGTTTACAAGACATTTCGACAATAGTAAAACAAGACCAGCAAAGCCGCCCGATGCGCCGACAATCCCGATAGGAGCTGCGCATATCTCGTTCTCAGGGCAACACTGGATAAGTCAAGCTACGAGTAAAACCAACCCTCAATTTGCCCCGAGGTGGCCCCACAGGTTGCTCGGTTCGGACCAACACTTAGACAAGCACTGGCCCGGGGGGGCTAAAATAAATATGACCCTCAGGTTGGCCAACCCAAGGGAAGGGTATAGGTGGTGGTGAGGCAAATGGTAAAACCAAGGTTGGGCCTTGCTGGAGGAGTTTTATTCAAAGCGAACTGTCAAGGGGGTCCCATAAATCACCCAACCGCGTAAACAACGCAAAATCTGGGAACATAACACCGGTATGACGGAAACTAGGGCGGCAAGAGTGGAACAAAACACCAGGCATAAGGCCGAGTCTTCCACCCTTTACCAAGTATATAGATGCATTAATTAAACAAGAGATATTGTGATATCCCAACAAAATCCTGTCCACCATGGGGCAATCTTCAACTTCACCTGCAACTAACAACGCTATAAGAGGGGCTGAGCAAAGCGGTAACATAGCCAAGCAACGATTTGCTGGGAAGGGTGAAAAAGGTTAGAGGCAGACATGGCAATTTGAGAGGCTTAAAGAGAAAATGATAGGTAGCGCAGCATAACGATAGAACGAAGCAACTAGCATAGCAATGATAGTAGTGAGATCCAAGGTAGCGGTCATCTTGCCTGAAATCCCGCTAGGAAGAAGAACGAGTCCATGAAGAAGACGAATGGGAGTAGTCGAACGAATCCTCACAATCGCAACATTACGGAAACTAAGAAGCAACACTGGAAAGAAACAAACAACATGGTAAATGCACAAGCATAAACATGGCATGATGCATGTCTGGTTTAATGAGGCATGGCATGGCAAAATGCAACAAACAATACTACAAGTTAAGTGGAGCTCAATATGCAACGAGTTGCATATTGACAAAACACCACATTCAAGTTATTTAGTTCGCTCTCGTTTAGGTACTGAACAATATTAAATGTTATTAAACATGGCAAGGGGTGAAGCATATGAAAACTACCTAACTAGGCAAGTTTAAATGAGGCCGGAAGAACAAACAACAATTCCGGAAAATCCTCATGTCCATATTTTAGATTTGGTACTGTTCTGCCCTAAACCATATTTTATAGTTGTTAAACAGGAAAATAAAGTCCACCGTGTTAAACTAGGCATTTTTCCACCCCATTTACATATAAAGAACATTTAAAACCGAGCTACGGTTATTTAGTTATAAAATAAATCATTTTAGCATGGCATTTGAGAAAATTTAAACAAACAGCATTTTAAACATCTTAAACATGGATGAAAGTGGCATATTATTAATCTACACAAAATTCTAAACATTTTACATGTTTAAATCACTTTAATCCGATGCACGGTTAATTCGTTATTAAATGCATGATGTGCAAGGACTTTTCTATAAATCTGTAAACTCTGGAAAATAGCTAAAACGTCCAGAACGAAGAAAAAAAATGATGCGGGCCGAATCTGGAGCACTGCTGGGCTGAACAGAGAGGAGGGCTGTGGGGAGCTCACCCATGGGCTGAGGCCCAGATCGATGGAGAGGCCAAGGCAGGCCGGCTAGCTTGGGTTGGGCCTCGAAGGATTGGCTGGAGGCGAACGAGGCCTCATGGTCCACGCGTGCGCGGTCAACGCACGTGGTCGAGCGCTCGTTCCCGAGCGGTTGCTTGATGCAGCACGAAGCAGAGGCGAGGAGCAGAGGCAATGACGGCAGTAGGGCTCGCGATCGATGGCGCGTCACCGGGGCGGCGCAGGTGATGGCAGGGAGGAGAATCTGGCGAGGAAGCGGCTTGGCGGCGCCGGGCTTGAGGAGGCCGAGGTCAACGAGCGAGGGGCTCGTCTCCCTCGCAGAGAGACGAGGCCGGCAGCGGCCGCGCTGGAACGGGGGACGACGGTGCCCTCGGGCGGGTGAGGAACGACGGGCGGACCAAGAGGCATGGCGAGGACGCGGATCCGGCAGGGGCGGCTCCAGGGATGAGGTGGTGATGCTCCTGTTCGAAAAAACGCAGACAGAGAGATGTGAGGCGAGGGAGAGAACGGAGAAGGGAGAGGAAGGAGGTAGAGGAGCGGGGACGGCCTGGCCGGAGAGGTTGGCGACGCGACGGAGAAGGGGAGCTCCGCGGCTGCCGGTGTTGGAGATGAGCGGGATGAGGGCCTCGGCCTGCCGCTACTGGTGGATGGCGGGGACGGCATGACGTAGGAGGCGGCAGGGAGCTCCTGTCCCTGGCTCGCGACGAGGGGAACAAGGAGGTATGTGTGGGTTGTGGTGGTTGGATTGGCAGGGGAGATCGAGCAGGGAGTGGCGGCTGCGGGAAATCGAGGAGAAACTGGAGGCTTGCCTGTCTCGATCGGGAAGGAAGAGGCTGGTTGGGTGGCTGAGGAAACCGAGGAGGATTTGGAATGAGCGGCGGCGGCGAGGGGATTGATGGGACAGCCGTCCGAGATTTTAGGGTTAGCTCGGTTTATATAGTAGTGGGATTAGGTTAGGGGCTATCTCGTCCCTCCGATCGAAATCGGACGGTGGAGAAAAATAGGCTAGGGAGCCCAAATAAGAAAACGGAGATATTTTATAGATGTTTGGGGATGATCCGGATCCAACAGTGACGACTGAGCGGGTCGGGTTCGGGGCAGGTTTCGGACATGCACGAGGGGTTTGAGTATTGTGCAAAGAGGGTCAAACGGTCGGGCAACAACAGAATGGTCGGTCTGAGAAAGGTCAACGGAGACAAACGGTCTGACAACATGCCACGAAGCCAAGGAGAGAAACGACAACTACTAATGGCTACGAGTTTTTAAGAAAACATGCCTATGCAATGTGGATGATGACATGAGATGAAATACATGATATGAACAAAATGCAAAACGAAAGACAAAACCCAACCATGAAGGAAATATCATATCGCATCTCCGGAAAAGGCAAGAGTTGGAGTTGCGAATATGGAAAGTTGTATCCGGGGCGTTACAACACTCCACCACTATGAGAGGATCTCGTGCCGAGATCTAGGATGGCACCGGAGAGAAAACGGAAGAGGAAGAGAAGAGGTAAAACTAAGTTGCTTCTTTGACAAACGAGTGAAACCGACAAACCTTGAGAGGTAGAAAACTTGAAGAAAAGCCACAACGGAGACGAAAGGAATTGAAACACTCCGTTAGATAAGAGGAACAAGTGATACGACAAGAACCAAGAAGGTTGCAAAGACATGAATCAAGAGTTTAATGGGCAAGATAGAATTCGAAACCACTCCGGTTAAAATAAGATGAGAAAGGAAGAATTCGGGCAGCACTCCGGTTGAACATGGAAGGAATAGAACATGAACTCGAGAAGATTGGAAGATACTTGATGAAATCAATAACACACTGCCTCCGGAACTATTGAAAGAATGGCACAATGGGTAAGAAGGATTTCAGACAGCACTCAGGTTGAAAAGAGTGGCAAAACTTGATAACATGAAAGAACTTGAATTAGAACACAAAACTCCGGTTAAATGGATAAGCAAGAGAATAACATGATCTTGACAAAACGAGATGATGGGTTAATGAGAGCAACATCACAATGCCTCCGGAAGAAATGAAAGAATGGAATGGAATGCATGGAGAGAAACAAGATCTTGAAAGAGCACGCTTATAAGAAATGCTAGAACGGAGTTGTTGGAAAACTAACAACGAAACGAATAAGCTTGTAGTGGGCTTATGGAAAACATCCCAAGACTAAGAGGTGAAATTCTGCCACTAACGAAAAACAATTGCTTGCTTTGAGATCAACGAAGAGATGAAAACTTCTTTCGCCGAGAGGATAGGAGAAAACTCGGATCATTGATAATCACCACAAATAGCAACATTCCTTAGGGAAGGCTTTAGGTGAAATCTATACCAAGATAACTTCAAAGAAGAGATTGATGGATTTAAAATACCTCATTCTTGACAACATGTGAATCGCGAAGGGAAATTGTCAAGAGTGACATAACACCACCTCAAAAGATAAGATAGAAAGAATTGCACTTCGGAATGCAAGATGAAGAATGCTTGAACTCCTCCAAACAAAACGTGTGTTGAACACCATGTTTATTTTAGAGTATAGCTTGGTGGGTCATAACTTCAAGAGAAATCTTGAAAAACAATCGAAGAATGAAAAGAATCCTTGATGAACCACCATGTAGAGCCTCCATGGAGAACTCCGGTAAAAAAAGGTGATAGAAAGAAAGAGAAGATGAAAACACAAGGTGAACCCTTGCAATGATTTAGATGGAGCTTCGCGACGAGATAATGCGGAAAACTTGGAACTCCGAAAAAAATAGATGAAACACTAGAACCGAGAATTACTTCATCATGAACAATCTTCGGAAGGAAAGAATTGAATCACCTTGAGGAAATAAGAATAAGAATTATTGTATGCTTATCCTTCATCAAATTAAATTGATGACAAGCAATGGATTTGGCATACTACTTATTCCCGTAGAAAGGATTAAAAGAGATATAGCGCGAACTTGAGAAGGTATTGATGGAACCATCGGTGGGATTTGGAAATAATGAATGAATTGATATGAGAACAAAGGAAGTGAAATCTTGAACGAACCACCGTAAAAATTGGAAAAGAGAGTAGCAAGGGCACAATTCACCGGATAAGAATTGGAAAACAAATGAAGATACTTGAGGGGATTTAGATACATGAGAACGAAGAGAACATGAACTGATTAGAGGATATTTGAACGATTCACCGGTAAGATTTGGAGAACGATAGCTACACGCTGAGAATGGGTAATATTCAGAAATGATGGCCTTCGGATGATCGAGAAAGGAAGCAACTCCTGAAATGCTCCGGATGGATAATAAAAGAATTGTCACAATCAAAAACAATTATGAGGATGGCATGAAGCTAGAACCATGAATCTTTGGAAGAACGGGTAAGGATTTAAGAGGAACTCTTCTTCGGTCTTCAAATGTTGAGAATGACGATGGGAAACACCACCATGAATTGTTGAGGCACTCCGGAACAAAGAAGAATAGAAATGATGAAGCAACGATGAAAATATTTTGAAAACGATCTTGGAGAAGGGATATGACTGATGAAAAATTCATTCTTACGTCAAACTTCGAAAGACTTTGGAAATTGCTCCGGATAATTCGAAGAGTCAGGTAAGATCCTGGGAAAAGACCTGTGGGTTAGGGCCCACTCAAAATAAAACACCGTTGAATAATTTTAAAGAGAGGTTGCACCAGTTGAATTAAATGGCTTGAATGAGATAACAACCTTGAAATATCTTGAACGGATTGAGAATGGAAACACAAGTCTTGTGAGATATCTTGAGCACTCTGGATAAGAATAGAGAGAGGTGAACAATTAATAGGTACACCGACATGAGAAAGCATTAGAAAACGAGGAAAGGAATATGATGAATATCGAAAGCTTGAATTGGATCCACTGGAGAAGAAACAACAATGAAGGATGATGAACTTGAAACTGTCGAGCATCTTCATGGGAAATCACCGGATAAGAACATTGAAAGAAAAGAATGAAGAGACTTCCCACAAATAAAAGGATACATGATTAAGAAATCTGAGTCCTTGAAGAAAAAGGGTGGGAGGGTGGGGAAAAACAAAGACAACTTGGGATGAACGAAACAAACACCGTTGAGAAATCTTAGAATTGATCTTGCGGATGGGGAGAATGATGGGATCATCTCGAAGAGAAGCGCACCGGTTGGAAAAGGATTAACATGACAACCTCAATGATCAAAAGGATTAGTATTCACATAGAAATATGAGAGCACCATTTAGGAAAGGTATGGATTGAACATTTGACTTTGAAGCAACTCGAATACCACAAATAAAACAAAACAAAGGATTTGGCTTGCAGAATAAGCCGGAACAAATACATATGATAGAGATTTACCCAATCCCATATCATGCATCTGTGGAAATATATTCTAGGAGCTACTTGAATTCCCACCTATAAGCTCCCGAAACTTTCTGGTTATGCAATCTGGTGTTGGGGATACAGGGGAAGCAATATATCTCACCCAAACTAACAATCCCTACATCCAGCTGTATCCATCCGTCAACACATAACCAAGAAAACTCCGGAAATCATGTACCTCAACCTTCGAAAAGCATCTGTTATACGAGCTATGGCAATACTCCCGAACTCCCCAGTACTGGGTGGCGTCGAGGTTATCTCACCAACAACTGCATAAAAGAGATTTTCGATGTCGGCAAAACTCAGGTATTCCAGAACTGCAACGATAAAATTGTGACGACAACACCTCGGAGCTCAACTCCCCGGGACACTGCCACAACCCCTAAATGTCAGTAGGTACCAAGAACAATGTTCTCATCACAAAACCATCGGAACGATTCCAAGATACCCGCGTGATCCTAAAAAAATAGTGAAATTTTTGGAGAGGAAAGACAAAACATCTACGTCAAGAGTCCTCACCAGAGCGACGAAGGGGGCTGAGGAGTAAAAAGAATCCTACTCTCCGATATATATATCCTAAGACTCAAAATAGATTATTTTTTTTCTAGACTCAACAACATCCAACAAACAAGGGGGCTCCTATGGTCAGTCGAGGCTCTGATACCAACTTGTCACGCCCAATATGCGACCCTATCCAAAAGGAACTCGAAGGTCCCACCAAGGATAGACCCGCATATTGAAACGCTTTTGCAAGGTGGATATCATTACATCAACATTACATAATAGATGGGGATACATACATAAGGCATACAATGCCACACGAATACAACATCATCATACATAAGATCAACATCCGACTACGGATGAAACACAAACAGAAGCTCAAACGACATCCACCCTACTAGCCCAGGCTGCCGACCTAGAACCTATCCCCTGATCGAAGAAGAAGCAGAAGAAGAACTCCAAAACAAGCAAACATCGCTCTCGCGTCAAGATCATCGCGAAACCTGTACCTGCAACTGTTGTTGTAGTAATCTATGAGCCACGAGGACTCAGCAATCCCATTACCATGGGTATCAAGACTAGCAAAGCTTAATGGGAAAGGAAGGGGTAAAGTGGTGAGGTTGCAGCAGCGACTAAGCATATCTGGTGGCTAACATACGCAAATAAGAGCGAGAAGAGAAGCAAAGGAACGGTCGTGAAACTAGCAATGATCAAGAGGTGATCCTGAACTCCTACTTACGTCAAACATAACCCAGAAACCGTGTTCACTTCCCGGACTCCGCCGAGAAGAGACCATCACAGCCACACACGCGGTTGATGCGTTTTAAATCGGATCTGGTTTCAAGTTATCTACAACCGGACATTAACAAATTCCCATCTGCCTATAACCGCAGGCACGGCTTTCGAAAGTTTAAACCCTGTAGGGGTGTCCCAACTTAGCCCATGATAAGCTCTCGCGATCAACGAAGGATATTCCTTCTCCCAGGAAGACCCGATCAGTCTCGGAATCCCGGTTTACAAGACATTTCGACAATGGTAAAACAAGACCAGCAAAGCCGCCCGATGCGCCGACAATCCCGATAGGAGCTGCGCATATCTTGTTCTCAGGGAAACACCGGATAAGTCAAGCTACGAGTAAAACCAACCCTCAAGTTGCCCCGAGGTGGCCCTGCAGGTTGCTCGGTTCGGACCAACACTTAGACAAGCACTGGCCCGGGGGGGCTAAAATAAAGATGACCCTCGGGTTGGACGACCCAAGGGAAGGGTATAGGTGGTGGTGAGGCAAAATGGTAAAACCAAGGTTGGGCCTTGCTGGAGGATTTTTATTCAAAGCGAACTGTCAAGGGGGGTCCCATAAATCACCCAACCGCGTAAGGGACGCAAAATCCGGGAACATAACACCGGTATGACGGAAACTAGGGCGGCAAGAGTGGAACAAAACACCAGGCATAAGGCTGAGTCTTCCACCCTTTACCAAGTATATAGATGCATTAATTAAATAAGAGATGTTGTGATATCCCAACAAAATCCTGTCCACCATGGGGCAATCTTCAACTTCACCTGCAACTAACAACGCTATAAGAGGGGCTGAGCAAAGCGGTAACATAGCCAAGCAACAGTTTGCTGGGAAGGGTGAAAAAGGTTAGAGGCAGACATGGCAATTTGAGAGGCTTAAAGAGCAAATGATAGGTAGCACAGCATAGCGATAGAACGAAGCAACTAGCATAGCAATGATAGTAGTGAGATCCAAGGTAGCGGTCATCTTGCCTGAAATCCTGTTAGGAAGAAGAACGAGTCCATGAAGAAGACGAACGGGAGTAGTCGAACGAATCCTCACAATCGCAACATTACCGGAACTAAGAAGCAACACCGGAAAGAAACAAACAACATGGTAAATGCACAAGCATAAACATGGCATGATGCACAAACAAGTACGATGCATGTCCGGTTTAATGAGGCATGGCATGGCAAAATGCAACAAACAATACTACAAGTTAAGTGGAGCTCAATATGCAACGAGTTGCATATTGACAAAACACCACATTCAAGTTATTTAGTTCGCTCTCGTTTACGTACTGAACAATATTAAATGTTATTAAACATGGCAAGGGGTGAAGCATATGAAAACTACCTAACTAGGCAAGTTTAAATGAGGTCGGAAGAACAAACAACAATTCCGGAAAATCCTCATGTCCATATTTTAGATTTGGTACTGTTCTGCCCTAAACCATATTTTATAGTTGTTAAACAGGAAAATAAAGTCCACCATGTTAAACTAGGCATTTTTCCACCCCATTTACATATAAAGAACATTTAAAACTGAGCTACGGTTATTTAGTTATAAAATAAATCATTTTAACATGGCATTTGAGCAAATTTAAACAAACAGCATTTTAAACATTTTAAACATGGATGAAAGTGGCATATTATTAACCTACACAAAATTCTAAATATTTTACATGTTTAAATCACTTTAATCCGATGCACGGTTAATTCGTTATTAAATGCATGATGTGCAAGGACTTTTCTGTAAATCTGTAAACTCTGGAAAAATAGCTAAAACGTCCAGAACGAAAAAAAAATGATGCGGGCCGAATCTGGAGCACTGCTGGGCTGAACAGAGAGGAGGGTTGTGGGGAGCTCACCCATGGGCTGAGGCCCAGATCGATGGAGAGGCCAAAGCAGGCCGGCTGGCTTGGGTTGGGCCTCGGAGGATTGGCTGGAGGCGAACAAGGCCTCATGGTCCACGCGTGCGCGGTCAACGCACGCGGTCGAGCGCTCGTTCCCGAGCGGTTGCTCGATGCAGCGCGAAGCAGAGGCGAGGAGCAGAGGCAACGACGGCAGCAGGGCTCGCGGTCGATGGCGCGTCACCGGGGCGGCGCAGGTGATGGAAGGGAGGAGAATCTGGCGAGGAAGCGGCTTGGCGGCGCCGGGCTTGAGGAGGCCGAGGTCAACGAGCGAGGGGCTCGTCTCCCTCGCAGAGAGACGAGGCCGGCAGCGGCCGCGCTGGAATAGGGGACGACGGCGCCCTCGGGCGGGTGAGGAACGACGGGCGGACCAGAGGCATGGCGAGGACGCGGATCCGGCAGGGGCGGCTCTAGAGATGAGGTGGTGATGCTCCTGTTCGAAAAAACGCAGACAGAGAGATGTGAGGCGAGGGAGAGAACGGAGAAGGGAGAGGAAGGAGGCAGAGGAGCGGGGACGGCCTGGCCGGAGAGGTTGGCGACGCGACGGAGAAGGGGAGCACCGCGGCTGCCGGTGTTGGAGACGAGAAGGAGGAGGGCCTCGGCCTGCTGCTACTGGTGGAGGCGGGGACGGCATGAGGTAGGAGGCGGCAGGGAGCTCCTGTCCCTGGCTCGCGACGAGGGGAACAAGGAGGTATGCGTGGGTTGTGGTGGTTGGATTGGCAGGGGAGATCGAGCAGGGAGTGGCGGCTGCGGGAAATCGAGCAGAAACTGGAGGCTTGCCTGTCTCGATCGGGAAGGAGGAGGCTGGTTGGGTGGCTGAGGAAACCGAGGAGGATTTGGAATGAGCAGCGGCGGCGAGGGGATTGATGGGACAGCCATCCGAGATTTTAGGGTTAGCTCGGTTTATATAGTAGTGGGATTAGGTTAGGGGTTATCTCGTCCCTCCGATCGAAATCGGACGGTGGAGAAAAATAGGCTAGGGAGCCCAAATAAGAAAACGGAGATATTTTATAGATGTTTGGGGATGATCCGGATCCAACGGTGACGACTGAGCGGGTCGGGTTCGGGGCAGGTTTCGGACATGCATGAGGGGTTTGAGTATTGTGCAAAGAGGGTCAAACGGTCGGGCAACAACAGAATGGTCGGTCTGAGAAAGGTCAACGGAGACAAATGGTCTGACAACATGCCACGAAGCCAAGGAGAGAAACGACAACTACTAATGGCTACGAGTTTTTAAGAAAACATGCCTATGCAATGCGGATGATGACATGAGATGAAATACATGATATGAACAAAATGCAAAACGAAAGACAAAACCCAACCATGAAGGAAATATCATATCGCATCTCCGGAAAAGGCAAGAGTTGGAGTTGCGAATATGGAAAGTGGTATCCGGGGCGTTACATCACGCTCATGTATTGCGTGAAAGTTGAAAAAGTTTGAGATTACTAAAGTATAAAACAATTGCTTGGCTTGTCATCGCGGTTGTGCATGATTAAATACTTTGTGTGATGAAGATAGAGCAACAGCCAGACTATATGATTTTGTAGGAATAACTTTCTTTAGCCATGTTATTTTGAGAAGACATGATTGCTTAGTTAGTATGCTTGAAGTATATGAACTTTTATTTTGAATCATTTGGATCTGAACATTCATGCCACAATAAAGAAAATTACATTAAGGATTATGCTAGGTAGCATTCCACATAAATAATTCTGTTTTTATCATTTACCTACTCGAGGACGAGCAGGAATTAAGCTTGGGGATGCTTGATATGTCTCCAACGTATCTATAATTTTTGATTGTTCCATGCTATTATATTACCCGTTTTGGATGTTTATGGGCTTTACTCTACACTTTTATATCATTTTTGGGACTAACCTATTAACCGGAGGCCGGCCCAAATTGTTGTTTTCTTTCCTATTTCAGTGTTTCGAAGAAAAGGAATATCAAACGGAGTCCAAACGGAATGAAACCTTCGGGAGCATGATTTTTGGAACGAACGTGATCCAGGAGACGTGGAGCTGAAGTCAGGGAAGCTTCGAGGAGGCCACGAGGCAGGGGGGCGCGCCCACCCCTTGGGCGCGCCCTCCACCCTCGTGGGCCCTCCGTGGCTCCCCTGGCCGACTTCTTTCGCCTATATAAGTCCATATACCCTAAAACCTTCGGGGAGCACAATAGATCGGGAGTTCCGCCGCCGCGAGCCTCTGTAGCCACCAAAAACCTCTCGGGAGCCCGTTCGGCACCCTGCCGGAGGGGGAATCCATCACCGGTGGCCATCTTCATCATCCCGGCGCTCTCCATGACGAGGAGGGAGTAGTTCACCCTCGGGGCTGAGGGTATGTACCAGTAGATATGTGTTTGATCTCTCTCTCTCTCTCTCGTGTTCTTGAGGTGATACGATCTTGATGTATCGCGAGCTTTGCTATTATAGTTGGATCTTATGATGTTTCTCCCCCTCTACTCTCTTGTAATGGATTGAGTTTTCCCTTTGAAGTTATCTTATCGGATTGAGTCTTTAAGTATTTGAGAACACTTGATGTATGTCTTGACGTGCTTATCTGTGGTGACAATGGGATATTCACGTGATCTACTTGATGTATATTTTGGTGATCAACTTGCGGGTTCAATGAACTTATGCATAGGGGTTGGCACACGTTTTCGTCTTGACTCTCCGGTAGAAACTTTGGGGCACTCTTTGAAGTACTTTGTGTTGGTTGAATAGATGAATCTGAGATTGTGTGATGCATATCGTATAATCATGCCCACGGATACTTGAGGTGACAATGGAGTATCTAGGTGACATTAGGGTTTTGGTTGATTTGTGTCTTAAGGTGTTATTCTAGTACAAACTCTATGATAGATCGAACGGAAAGAATAGCTTCATGTTATTTTACTAAGGACTCATGAATAGATCGATCGGAAAGGATAACTTTGAGGTGGTTTCGTACCCTACAATAATCTCTTTGTTTGTTCTCCACTATTAGTGACTTTGGAGTGACTCTTTGTTGCATGTTGAGGGATTGTTATATGATCTAATTATGTTATTATTGTTGAGAGAACTTGCACTAGTGAAAGTATGAACCCTGGGCCTTGTTTCCTAGCATTGCAATACCATTTACGCTCACTTTTACCACTTCTTACCTTGCTGTTTATATATTTTCATATTACAAAAACCTATATCTATCATCCATATTGCACTTGTATCACCGTCTCTTCGCCGAACTAGTGCACCTATACAATTTACCATTGTATTGGGTGTGTTGGGGACACAAGAGACTCTTTGTTATTTGGTTGCAGGGTTGTTTGAGAGAGACCATCTTCATCCTACGCCTCCCACAGAATGATAAACCTTAGGTCATCCACTTGAGGGAAATTTGCTACTGTCCTACAAACCTCTGCACTTGGGGGCGCAACAACGTCTACAAGAAGAAGGTTGTGTAGTAGACATCATGCGCACATTGGACTGGAAGGCAACTATCACAGCTGCTGGATGGATATTTGGAATATTCCTATGAACTTTACTGAACCTCTGTAAATACTTATGGAGGGTTTCTCCTTCCTTCTGCTAGAGAAGTTGTAGATCGTCTGGGCGGCCCGGCTCCTGGTGTCCACTGGTGAAAGCGCCGATGAACTCATGGCACCGATCTGCCCACGACGAAATGGAGTTCTCTAGCAGGTGCATCAGCCAAGACCTTACATTGGATTTGAGTGCCAACGGGAAGTAGTTGGCAAACACCTTCTCATCCCTTCCCCCGGCAGCCTGAACAGCGATGGTGTAGATGCTTGGGAACTCTGCCAGGTTTAGCCTTCCATCGTACTTCTCAAGTATCTCTGGCTTGAACATGCGGACGAAAGGCCAACATACTTGCTACAACTCATGGGTGAAGGCAGGGCAGCCAAACTTGAAGGGTAGGAGCCCGTCAGCACCAAGAGTTAGCTCGTCGACGTTGGGGCCACCGTGCCAGCCGGCTCGGAGGAGGTCGCCGTGGCGTTACTCGATGACGCACACATCTCCTCTCCGCCCATCTTCCGGGATTAGTCATTGGCCTGCATGTGCCTGAGGATCAGAAGAGGCCATCTAGGCATCATCGAGG
Organism: Triticum dicoccoides; assembly: GCF_002162155.2. Lineage (NCBI taxonomy): Eukaryota > Viridiplantae > Streptophyta > Magnoliopsida > Poales > Poaceae > Triticum > Triticum dicoccoides. The sequence goes on from NC_041389.1 coordinate 243,353,261, forward strand.
TCTTGATTTGGTCGCGCCTGCGCCGGCCGCCGTGGTGGGGATTGCACCATGGGGACAACCTCCCCCGTGCGGGCAGCGGCATGGGTTGTTGCCGTGGCTTGGGGAGGTCGCAGCGGGGCAGCTCGTCGTGAGCCCTCGGCTTCGGCGAAACCGAGCAGACTTTTTATGGTGGCGTGCCACTCGTCCATCTGCTCGACCGCTGGTGGAAACCTCGGCAGCAGCTAAGCCCGTGGCATGGCCTCCGAGGCTGTGCTTGGCATAGATGATGACGATGTCGATCGCACCGTCGTTAGGCTCCTGGTGGAGCCGGCGGCAGCTGCACTGCGCCCCCGCTGCTGTGGTGCAACCACCTGGGTAGTAGGGTGGCGAGGTGGAGGCGCCTGAGGGCCATCAGCCCCGTTGGGCGTACCAGTTCATTCAGCCCACCCTGGGGAGAGCGCACACGCAACAGTCGTGCCCGCGGCGAGGACGGCTGTAGGGCGGTGGCTAGCCCCGAACCGAACGCCATCGCTGTGGCTGCGCCCGTTAGTGGCCGAAGCGTGGCTGTCGGGGTGTTGCTGATGTCACCCTCCTCCGGTGTCTTCTGCTCCCGCGTCGGCCGCGAGGGAGATGGTGGCGGTGCAGCCTGCTCCAGTCACACCCCCTATAGCATTCGATCCCTTGTATGTCTCCGCGCCCTCGCGGTGTTGGAGGCTGCGGGTAGCAGAGCCTTCGAGGCGGACGGATGAGCTGAAGGAGCTGATTTCTTCTTGGGCGCCATGGTCGATGGCGCTGCCAACGACACAGATGGCGATGAAGATGACGCGCTGCTTACGTCTTTAGGTTCGCGCAAGCCACCCCCTACCAAGCGTGCCAAAGATGTCGCGGGAAACCACGACCACCTATGGGACCAGGATAGCCCCTTGCTGGTTGGGCAGGAGGAGTCGCGTTGCACAAAGAGCAGACCAATGCAAGGCAGCACGACAAAGATCACACAGGAAGTTTTACCCAGGTTCGGGCCGCCGCAAGGCGTGAAACCCTACTCCTACTTTGGTGGATTCATTGGGAAAAGGTGGTGGTGGTGTGCAGTACACTTGCCCGGCAGGGTTGCTTCGGGGCAGCGATGACTACGAGCGTACGGAGGTGTGAATGGTTTAAACTTCTAACCCCTCGAATCGTTGCCATGGGCCTCCTTTTATAGATCAAGGGGTTACCACAGTGGCAAATTAGTTATTAGACATAGCAAACAGTGCTATCATACCTAACTCTGCAGGCTGACAATGTGCATTTAATGTGCCTCTTAGTGTCATATCGTCGGCCGCCCGTCAAGGCTTGCTGGGCTGATTCGCCAGCTCCACACCTGCTCGCTTGACACGTCTCTGGACGGGTGTCATTTGTGGCTTTACTTGGTAGGAAGTGGACGCCATGTGGCGAATGGCTGCCACTTAATCATCATGCCTCTTGACACCACACTGATCCACGATGTGGGTCGTGGTGGAGCAGTCGGTGGGGTGAGCTGGCCTCCGCGAGTCCTGGGAGGCCCTGCCGGGACGCTTTGGTCTTCTTCTTCTGGGGGTGGCCTCGCCCCTTGCCATGCTCGCCTGCCCGGCAAGGGAGGCTTCTTCCTCGATGATATCTGGCCCCTCTACCTCAGTCTTGGTTCCTTATGATCTGTTAGCTGGTTCTTCGAGTCTCTTGGTCTCTTGCTCTAGTGCTCCAATCTTGATCTTGTGCCTGTGCACAGTCGGGTCAACAGGCCCTGGGTGTGTTGCACCGATAGCATGGCACACTGATATGAGCTTCCTATACAACATAGCAAAGGATCGGTCCATGGTGATGGTGGACGACACACAAGGGTGTGAATGGGTGAGGGGGTGATTGCAGAGTGGCTAGAACAGTGGGAGAAGGGCTCGGAGGGGTAGGATTTTGGGGTGTGGTTGACTGGCTTAAATAGTCGTGGTAGGAGGGGAGGCGGGTTGAATGCGGGTAACTAGAGATCGCTTCTCATTTGTTGCACCGCTATGAGTGCGGGTGTTGGAAATATGCCCTAGAGGCAATAATAAATTGGTTATTATCATTTTTCCATGTTCATGATAATCATTTATTATCCATGCTAGAATTGTATTGATCGGAAACTCAGATACATGTGTGGATACATAGACAACAACATGTCCCTAGTGAGCCTCTACCAGACTAGCTCGTTGATCAAAGATGGCCATGGGCATGAGTTGTCATTTGATAATGGGATCACATCATTAGGAGAATGATGTAACGGACAACACCCAAACTATAAGCTTAGCATATGATCGTATCAAGTTTATTGCTATTGTTTTCCACATGTCAAGTATATGCTCCTATGACCATGAGATTATGAAACTCATTGACACCGGAGGAGTACCTTGTGTGTACCAAACATCGCACCATAGCTGGGTGACTATAAAGGTGCTCTACAGGTATCTCCAAGGGTGTCTATTGAGTTGGCATGGATCAAGACTGGGATTTGTCACTCCGTATGACGGAAAGGTATCTCAGGGCCCCATCGGTAATGCAACATCACAATGAGCTTGCAAGCAATGTGAATAATGGGTTAGCCACGGGATCTTGTATTACGAAACGAGTAAAGAGACTTGCTGGTAACGAGATTGAACTTGGTATGGCGATACCGACGATCGAATCTCGGGCAAGTAACATACCCATGGACAAAGTGAACTACATACCGGATTATTTGAATCCTTGACATCGAGGTTTGACCGATAAACATCTTCGTAGAATATGTAGGAACCAATATGGGCATCCAGGTCCCGCTATTGTTTATTGACCGTAGAGGTGTCTCGGTCATGTATGCATAGTTCTCGAACCCGCAGGGTCTACACACTTAATGTTTGGTGATGATATAAGTATAGTTGAGTTGTTATGGTGGTAACCAAAGGTTGTTGGAGTCCCGGACGTGGCGAGGAACTCCGGAATGGTCCGGAGGTGAAGATTGATATATAGGACGAAGGGTATCGGAGTCCGAAAGTGTTCTAGGGGCACCGGGTTATGCCCAGGATGACCGAAAGGGGTTTCGGGGGCCGCCGACAAGTGTTGGGAGGGGGTGCTCATGGGCCAAGAGAGGGGGCACACCAGCCCACTAAGGGGTTGTGCGCCCCCTCACCCAATCCTACGAGGCCAGGAGGGTTGGTGCGCCCCTAGGGCTGCCTCCCCCTTGCTTGTGGGGCAAGGAACCTAGGGGGCCACCCAAAACCCATCTAGGGTTGCCCCTTGTGGCCATCGGCCCCCCTAGGGAAACCCTAGGGCGCCTCCTCCTTCCTCCTTCCCCCTATATATAGAGGGGTAGAGAGAGGGAAGTCACACCCATTTATGCCACGGTGCTGCCATCCCTCTCCCTCATAGCCATCTTCCTCTCTATAGTGCTTAGTGAAGCTTTGCTGAGATTCCACCACCACCACCACCGCCACCACGCCGTCGTGCTGCCGGAGGACTCGAGCTACTACTTCACCATCGCTCGCTAGATCAAGGAGGTGAAGGCGTCACCAAGCCATACATGTGTCGAACGCGGAGGTGTCGTCCGTTCGGCACTTGGATCGGGAGTTCGCGGGACGGATCGTGATTGGATCACGAAGACGTTCGACTGCATCAACCGCATTTCTTAACGCTTTTGCTTAGCGGTCTACAAGGGTATGTAGATGCAATCTATCCTCTCGTAGATGTTCATCTCCTAGACTGATCTTGGTGAGCGTAGAATTCTTTTTTGTTTCCCATGCAACGTGCACCCAACAGCCGTGTAGACGGATGACCGGTCTGCTGACATGAATGTTTGTGTAGGTTGTCTTTACGTCACATGTGCTCTGACCAGCATGAATGCGACATGAAGAGCGAGTGGACGTGACAAGAGAGGGGTTTTGTGAGGGTTCAGAGTGTTAGAGTACGACGTGGCAAACGTCCGAACTTGTGCAAATCTTTGAGTATGGTGTTGGTTTGCGAGATTTCGGACTCCCGGACTAGTCCGAACATTCTAGTTGACCACACTTGGATGGGTAAAAGTAGACATGGGCATCGACAGCCCGGCCTGAAAGCTCAACATCTAGGCTGGGCTCGAGCTTAGCTTTTTCGCCCGAAGCCTTGCCCAAAAGCCCAAAATAAGCCGAACAGAGCATAAATCATTGTTTTATTAGAAATATAGGTATAATTGTTTTTAAATATCCTGAAATCATTATTTTAATCAAAAAGGGCATTGTCCATGTGTTTCGGACCAGGCTCATGGTTGAGATTTTGAGGTCGGGCTTTATAAAGCGAGGCTCGAACCAAACGTGACCAAGAGAATGCCCGGGTTTAGGTAAAAGTGTGTGGACCATCCGATCAAGGCATTTGCAGCCGATTTGGTGAACTGCATTGGAGTTTCCTTTGGAGATGCAGGTGCACTCATTTCCCCTATTATTTTGGTGAACCTAACACTAAAGCCAGCCCATGGGCGCGCACACTCTCTATCACACGCGCTATTTGCAAAGCACAATGTTTCCTGCTATATACCACTATAGGCATTGCTAGCAAGAAATTAGATCAGGAGTCGCTCTCTACCTTTAAGGACAGTATAACCGAGCTTAAAGCGAGCCCTCTCAGCGATTTGCGTTTATAACCGTCCATTTTCGTGATATGAGCATTTTTATCGTCTGATCTAATGTGTACAACCATCACTCCCATAACTGGCCTAGTTGTCCTATGGGCTGCTATGCCAGAGGCCGAAATTGAGCTCTCTAATAAACTGGGCCATCGGCCAGCCCATTCCGGCCCAGTTGTGCTTCGGTCAAGGACCCGTGCCGCGACTCGCTAGGGTCCATCGACGAGCACTCTCACGTTCGCGACAACCAGATCGATGGGAGCTCCTGTGTGATGCTCTTTGCGTCGTTGATGTTTTGCACAGGGCCAGCTCACATGGGCCGACTCATTTTGGGGTCGCATGGTGCAAAAATGCGATGAGGACAGTATAATCGAGCTTAAAGCGAGCCCTCTTAGCGATTTGCGTTTATAGCCGTCCGTTTTTGTGATATGAGCATTTTTGACCGTCCATCTCATGTGTACAACCATCACTCCACGAAACTGGCCTAATTGTCCTATAGGCTGCTACTCTAGAGGCCGAAACGGAGCTCTCTGATAAACTGGGCCATCGGCCAGTCCATTCCAGCCCAGTTGTGCTTCGGTCAAGGGCCCGTGTTGTAGCTCGCTAAAAGGGGATCCATCGACGAGTACTCTCACGTTCGTGGCAACCAGATCGATGAGAGCTCCTGTGTGACGCTCTTTGCGTCAGAGTGTTGACGTTTCGCACAGGGGCAGCTCACCTGGGCCGGCCCATTTGGGGGTCGCAAGGTGAAAAAATGTGAAAAAAAGGAAATAGACAAGCTCTGCGGTAGGCGGACTCGAACCCATGTCTACATACCCATGCTTGCGCTGTGCTAGCCAGTGCAATAGGCTAGCTCTTGTAATAGATGTGTAGCGCAACACCTAAAGAAACCAACTCTAGCGGGAAAAACTTGAAACATTCGCGAAAATTCCAAAAAACTAAAAGTCCCGGTGAGGGATCGAAGGGAGGACCTCCGGCTTGTGAAGCAGGTAGCTAGCCACTGTAACTCCTGGGAATCTACACCTTATATGGCAGCCTGTTCAATATGAACTATAAACAGCAACATATTTAAAAAAATTAAAATTTTGAACGTGATTTTTTTTAAAAGGTAAATATTTTTAGAAACGCGAAAATTTTCAAAATTATGAGAAAAAAATAGAAACTCGAACTCTCAAAATTGTGAACAAATTTACCAAAACATGAACATTTTTTGAATATGTGGACAAAATTTGACAACATGAACATCTTTTGAATTTGTGAACAAATTTGGAAAGCAGGAAAATGTTTTAAATTCATGAAATTTTTTGAATTTGCAAAAATATATTCATGTTTCTTTGTGAACAAAATTTGAAAGTGGGAACATTTTAAAAAATTGTTCAGGAACATGAACGTTTTTTAAATTTGTGATCAAAATTTGAAAGTGGGAACATTTTTTGAAATTCCCGAACAAAGTTTGAAAGTGGGACCATTTTTTGTATAAGAAAGCAAATGAACATTTGACATCATAAACTTTTGTTAACATCAAAATCTATTGAATTTGTGAAGAAATTTTAAAAACTGACCCATTTTTCGAAAATTGCGATTTTGTTTGAAATTAGATCATTTTTCAAAACATGAACATTTTATGAAATTCTCCGAACATTTAAAAATTTATGAACAAATTATGAAAACATGAACAACTTTTGAATTACTGAATAAATACACAAACATGAATATTTTTTCAATATCACGAACATTTTTTGAAATTATGAACATTTTTTCCAAACCGTGAACATTTTATCAAATTCCCGATCATTTTTCGAATTTGCGAACAAAGTTTGGAAACATAAACATATTTTGAATTTGTGCACAAGTATTGAAAACAGGAATATTTTGAAAGTCATGAACATTTATTGAATTTTTGAACAAAAATTTAAAATGCGAACATTTTTGGAATTTTTTAAATTTGATACTTTTTGAATTTTCGAAATTTTCTTTAATGGAATCAAACAATTTCATAGTTCTAAACATTTTAGAAATTCCAACCAAATTCGAAAACAGAAACATTTTTGAGAAAAATAATAAAAAGCTGAAAATAAAAAAGTGAAATGCAATAAAAACGAAATTAAAAGAAAAGTGAAACAGCAAAGATAAAAAATAAAATGAAAAAACATTAAACAGAAGGGTTTCGGAACATTCTAGAACGTTGCCAAAACCGAAAAAGAACCGGCTGAAAACCTCCAGAATGTTCCCAGAACCGAAAACAGAAACCTTCCCGTACAACTACATAATGGGCCGGCCCATTGTGCTCGATAGCGATCGCTGCCTGTGCATTTTGGTGACACTTTGCTGTAACATGCGGCAAATAGGATATTCCAAGATCGATGACGTCGCTCCGACTCGAAAAAAAAAGATCGCTGCGGTCGCTACGGCTAACCCAACCAGATCGGACGAGCGGAACGCTCGATCCAGCCGACTTGCTGAGAGAGATAGAGAGACGAGAGCGACTGAGACCAGGGTTCATCCAGCCACCGCAGGCGATGTGAGCAACAAGGGGATCGATCGATCCAACCGACACGCGTGATTTGTCTGCCAGGGAGAAAGGAGGGGATTCTGTAGACGCGATTAAGGCCAACGCCTCGTCTGATCGATACTGCTCCACCATGATTTCAAGACGCAATTATTATTCACTTTCTGTTCATACATTCATGGTGGATGATGGCATGTGTGTATATACTGCCTCCCCTACCACCGTTCACTCATCCTTTTCACTCCGGCAGCAAAGCCTCCATGGTGCTTGGATAGCTTTCCCTATATTTCTTTTCAGTTCATGTATAATTCATTCTTCCACCAAGCAATTGCCTTATCTTGATGCCCTCTTATTCCAAATAAAATACATACAGGTGATGTTCATGTTGGGTGTGGTCAACTGATTTAGGCAGATGTTGGAGCTTGGCGATCTGTTTACGTGATTTTGCAGGGCCAGGTGATGATGGTGTTCTTCAGTGTGATCGTGAACCTGGTGTTCTGGGTGCGAATGGTGAAGAATTTACAAGACCTGCAATCATATTACAGTCTCATCTTCGTTGTCGTAAGTACTATACAACATATGCCTACAACAATGATCGCCTTCGTCGCGTAAGTACTGTACAACATATGCTTACATCAATGATAATATGTGTTCCAAACAATATGTGTGAAGAACATGAACAGTAATAGATATGTGACTACACTATGTTCAAAGCACCGCCCATTTTTTTCTTTAAAAAACAAGTCCCTCTACAAGCCTCCCAAGGATACTCTCTCTTCGTGTGTTTATGTCGTTTCTTACTACTATCGTTAAATAAAATATGTAGCTAGAATTGCTCAAGTACAATTCATGTTTCAGTTGTGATTAATGCATCTTGGCCATGCTCTAAACTTTCTAGATATAGAAGGAGAGTATGTTTATTCTTTAAGAAACCACAAAGTCAAAACAGGAGCAAACATGATTCAACTGTGCCAGTTCCAAACCTCTGGACGCTGAACAATAGCAGAAGAACTAGGAATGAAACAATTACAATAGAATCTGCCAAAAAAGATGAAGAAAGGAGATATTATGTTCTTGTGGATTTCGAAAGTAGGATTATACTACCTCCGTCCTAGTTTATTGGTCCCCATTGTATTCTATGCTAAAGTTTGACCATAAATTTAACTAATAAAATGTTCATGCACGTCATAAAAAATTATATCATTAAAAACTATGTTCAAATACGAATCCAACAATATAATTTTTGTTGACATGCATTAATATTTGTTAGTTAAATCTTTGGTCAAATTTGGCACAAATTATAAAGGGGACCAATAAACTAGGACGGAGGTTTCGAGAGTGATGGTGGTATGAAAAGATGGTTTAGTATGTCGGCGGTTATCTAATGACAAGACATAAGTGGACTGTCGCGATATTCATGAGCGGCATAAAAAACATATATCAAATCCAACAACTTCACCCTGGAGACCATTGACAGCAGAAATAACTTAATACAACAAAAACAAGGGACGAGGGTCAGCATTTATGTATTCTCGAGGTGAATAGCAATTTCAGAATCTCTGATGATAGAAGAAACAAGGACAAAAGTGTGGATATGAAGCACCTGACATAGATGTAGTGAAGATGCCATCTCCAATCACCATGGAAGTCCCCATCAGAACCAGGAACGGGAGAATGTTTTTAGAGAGTGGCTTCCTAGAAAGTCTTTGACAAACAGAGCACGTTCAAGCTCAGGAGTAGGTAACTTAAGCCTATAACTAGCAATATCTTCACCCACTGCCGATTCTGTAACAGGCTAATTTTTGCATACCAGCGGATCAACGAATATAATGTAAATGTGGCCCTTCAAACAATGAGATGGTACAGTCGGTAGCAAAATCAATCCGTACAAGAGCATGCACAACTGACAGTCTACAAGCGTTATTCACGGAACCAGTTTTAGAGGAACCACGGAACTAGGATAATCTTTTGAGACCAAGCTAGCATTCCAGGTTTCAAAAAAAGCTAGCATTCCCAGTTGATCTACATGCTAATATTCTGATACATTTCTAATGCCCAAAAAGTTGTGATAGCTCCCGGGTGCCTAGCCAACCCTCTATGAACAGTAAATTCAAAAAAACATAGAAAAAGGTAAATAATCTGAAACTTTGCAACCTCAAAAATGGTCAAACTTTGTAGGTTCTTGCAAGTTTTCAAGCCAAAATATCATGTAGAGAAAGGTGTACAAACAAGTTTCAGATTTCAGTGCTAAAAGTGCTCAAAACTTCAAGCACTGAAATATTTTCCGTGTGTAGAGCTCCTCGAATGGTTTTTTGGCATGCAGAGTTTGATCATCTTTGATGTTGCAAAGTTTCAATCTTTTATATATTTTCATTTTTTTTTATTTTACTGTTCATAAAGGGTGCTAGGCACCCGAGAGCTGAAAAACCACTCTCTTCTAATGCCTCTCATGTTGTAATTACTATGTACAATATCATAGTACAACCAAATATATGTGCTTTGGGAGGAAAATTAATTTGGCATGATGCTTATATTCTCACTTAGAAAAAACACTAAACCATATATATTAGATATGTTAGTTTTATTTGCCTGCGAAACTACGTATTTTCGTCACAAATCTGCCTAGAGCAATGCCAATAAAGTGTCTTGTAACCACTATTTAATGTTGCTTCTTGGACAATCTAATCCTGATGATAAAATTCATACCATTTAATTTTACTTCTTGGTCAATTTATAATCCTAAAGATAAATCCATACCATTATATTGGAAAAATGTACTGGACAACACTCGCCGTTAAGGTTTGTGTTGGGGTCCATATGCAATGCAAACAAATAAGGCCCACAACCAGGATGATGGAGACTCAATGGAACTTCAGTTCTGCACTCTTGCATTTGAAAATAAAAGTACTCCATGTCTAATAAATTTGCAACACTATCAAACAACAGTCAAATGGACGGGCGCAGCAACACGTGCCATTAATGATCTAGTACACTTGTAAAATCCGCCTCTTGGGATTAGAGCTGATGTAACAAGTGATCGCGCTAGGTCTATGCAATGTTAGCATATATTTTTTAACATGTTGACATACTTCTATGTGCATTACAATTTATGAAACTAATAACGTATTTTTAATAAAATGTCTGCACATTTTAAACATATGTACATGCAATTAAAGCTCACAATTTTAGAAGTGTTCACAGAAATCTTGAAAAGGGTTCATGTATTTCAAAAACTTATGATATTAAATGTATTTTTTTAATAGTTCAAAATTTTAATTAATGTTTGCAAAAGTAAAAAGATAGAAAAATATCCATGTACTTTATAAAATTGGCCAGGCAATTTTAGAAAGTGTGTCATGTAGTTGAAAAAATAGTTATGTAATTTTGAAAAACTACTCTGCAAATAAAAAATGTTTTAGTTGTTTTAATATTCAACTTTCCAAAACCTTTTTTGAGTCATTTTAGGAAAAGTGTTGAAATTCTAAATAAAATCTCTATTAATTATCAAAAAAATATTCTTTGAACAAAAAACTAAACCAAAAACGGAGAAATTAAAAGAGAAGAGAGATAATGAATAGAATATCAGCAAACAAACCTACAAGAAAAAAAAGAAACAGGGAAGTATTCCAAAGAAAAACGGAGGAGAAGAAAAAAAAACAGTAAGAAAAGGGTAAATCCAGTTTTCTCTGAGGAAAGGATCAATGAACTATTAGAAACCCTAAATCACTAGTTACGGGTCACCCCTTACAAAGATCACTCCCCACATTCTCAGGGTTGACAAGTGGCGCATTATGATGTGCGCCACTTGTCATAACCTATGAGTTTTTCTTTTTTTTCGTAGATTTGTTTATTCAAAATGTTTTACGTCTTGAACCGTTCACCCAAATTTGAAACTGCTTTCACTGTTTACTTTTTCACGTCAAGATCTTTGAAACTAGATCTTATGTACATATTTCGACAACAAAAATTCATGAAAAAAAAGAAGCCAAAAAACCAAAAAAATACAAAGAAAGCAAAAAAAAAACTAGCAACTGAAAAGAAAATGAATACAAAAAAAGCGGAAGAAAAAAACTGGAGCCTGAAAGGACAGTTGAGGTCTTCACTTTTTTAGCTTTCAAGGGAGCACAATTGTGTGCTTCTGCGGAAACAAATATGTCCTTGCACGAGAAGCAAACCGTACTTCTCGTGGATGCACAATTTTTTTCTGTAAAACATAGTTGTGTGTTTCTCGCAGAAGCAAATATGTCCTTATACGAGAAGCACTTATTTCCTGTTTGAGAAGCATGTATTTTTTTTTCTCAAATCGTACTTCTCGCACAAGCAACGATTATGTTTGAGAAGTACGTAATATTTTTTTTGCTTCTCGCGGAAGCATATCGATGATTCCCCCAGAAGCAAATCTGTGTTTCTCATGGAATCACATTTTTTCCCTTTTAAAAAAGCACGGTGTGCTTCGTAAAAAGAAACAAAAAATTTCCTCCAAAACCAAGAAAAAACCAGGCGAAAACTGAAAAGTAAAAAAAAAATCCAAATTCTGAAAACACGTACAGAAAAAGTAAAAACAAAAGTCTAGAGGGAGCGCCCAACAAGCACACGCGTCGGGATGCACCAGTTTGCACGCTTCCAATCCCAAAAAGTAACACTTGCACAATAGGCCGACCCTTCGCGCTGGAGGTCCACAGGCCTTGCACAATAGGCCGACCCTTCGCGCTGGAGGTCCACAGGCCTTAGGTGCTCATTTCTTTTCACAATTTTTGTGTGTTTCCGCTTTCCCTTTTTTACATCTATTTATATTTCTAAATATTTAAAACATACTCCCTCCGTAAACTAATATAAGAGCGTTTAGATCACTAAACTCCCTCTGTAAACTAATATAGGAGCGTTTTGATCACTATATTAGTGATCTAAATGCTTTTATATTAATTTACAGAGGGAGTATTTAATAAAAAAATAACTTTACATAAAATTTTGTATAAACTTAATTCATGCATTTAAAAAGTGTGAAACATGTATAGAAAAATGTCTCAGGTGTATACGAAAAATTTACAAACTGTTTGAAAAAAACAGATATAAAAATATATATTGAAACAATTGATTAACTTGTATAAAAAATTGTTTTTGATGTATACAATAATGTGCATGGTGTATGGGAAAAGGTAGACATCAAAACATTTATTTTAAGAAAATGTTAATCATGTACTTCCTCCGTTCCAGAAAGTGTCGCTCATTTAGTATAACCTTAGTAAAACTTTGTACTAAACCAGCGATACTTCTTTTGGGATGGAGGGGTTATTAGAAATATCGAATGTGTATAAAAATGTTGATGATGTATAAGAAATATGTACTATACTTATTGAAAAAATGTGAATCATGGACTTGAAACATGTTAAACCTGTATAATAAAAATGGTTCTTCTGTTTACATAATATGTACAATTTGTATGAAAAAAGTAGAAAAAAAAACTTTATCTGGAAATATGTTATTCATGTACTCGACAATTTTTAAACATGTATAAGATAAATATTTCTTATGCATACAAAAAATGTACAATTTGTATGGACAAAGTAGACAACTAATCATATCTAAATAAAGTTTAATCATGTATTTGGAAAAGGTTTAATGAGTATAAAAAATTCTTCCACTTTATATGGAAAATATACAATTTGTATGGAAAAAGTATACCTCAAAATATTTTTAAAAATTAGTAATCTTGTACTTTGAAAATGTTAATTGTGTGTAAAAATATTTTACCTGTACCAAACATGTAATGTGTATGAAAGAGAAAATAGGCATAAAATGAAACTTTAAGAAATTTTAATTATTTATTTGAAAAAGGTTAAACATGTATGAAACAAATCTGATATATCTGAAAAAGACAGACTTGTGTTAAAAGCCCAATGAAAACCAGAAAAGAAATATCAGAGAAAAGTAGGATAGAAAAAAGAGAGAAAACAAAATAAAACACCATAATAAAAGCTGGAAGGAAACAAATAAAACCGAAAGAAAAATAAAAATAAAAACTGAAAAAAGCCATCGCAGAAAGTCGACAATCTTGGTACAGTACTGGGATGGCCCTGAACTGCTACGTGCGAGGGGTGCTCTTTTTTTTTTGCTTTAAGCGATATATAGCTCAGGCGTTAGAAACTCTAAAGAATAGTCTCTCTTATATGTGACCCTCTCTGCGTCAGAGTGTCGAGGTTTCGCACAGGGCGCGCCTCACCTGGGCCGGCCCAGAGTGGCATGCGGTGGCACTTCGCGTCGCGGGAAAAACGCGAAAAAATTGCGGCGCTAGTCCTGTGATTCGAACCTGGACTTGCCGGATAGCAACGAGCTATGCTAGCCGGTCCTTCCATTGACTTCTGTGCTATAGATGCAGTGCGACTCTTAAAGATGGAAACGACAGCGGCGGAATCTAAACATTAATAATCAAGGCCTGCTGCGAGTGAACCAAAATCGCTAGGCATTGTAACGAAAAATAGCAACCCAGTGCTTATGAACTATAAGTCGCACCAGACTTAAATCTTTTTCAAAATTTCAAAAGTTATTTTTTGAAATATGAAAATATTTTTAAAAAGTGAACCTTCTCAAATTTAAGATTTTTTTTAAATACAAACATTTCATGAAAATACCTGAACAGTTTTTGAATTTCTCAACCATTTCTCGAAAAAAGGAACAAACTTGAAAACGAGAACAATTTTTGACATTACTAACAATATTTAAAAAAACAGAAACATTTTCTTAAAAAAGGAATATTTTTCAAATGAAACAGAACAATTTCTCAACCATTTTCTTAAAAAAACAGAATCATTTGAAAATGCGAACGTTTTTCGAAATTATGAATAACATTTCAAAATGGAAACATTTTCCGAAGATCCCCTGTACATTTCGGATTTAGGATCAAACTTTAAAAACATGAATATTTTTCAAATATGTGAACAAACATGGAAAAGCTGGAACATTTTTTGAAACTCTCAATTATTTTAAAAATATTGAGATTTTTTTCAAAACATGAACATTTTTCGGAATTATATACAATTGTTTTAAAATGCAATTTTATTATAAAATTACAAAGAACAAAATGAAAACAATTCTTTCAATCTGCGTACAAAAATTAACAAGAACATTTGCATAGCATGTGAACAAATTTGGAAAAGTTGGAACATTTTTCAAAATTCCAGAACATTTTATGAATTTATGATTACAACTAAAAAGTACGAACATTTTTTTCAAATTCTCCAAACATTTTTTATAATTTGCGAACAATTTAATAAAACATGAACAATTAATGAAATTTGTGAACAAAATTTCAAAGTAGGATCTTTTTTGAAATTTCGAACACTTAATGAACTTTTGAACAAAAAATGCAAAACATTTATTAATTTTGAAAAAAAAATTGAATTTTTATATTTTTTGTAAAAGAATCTATCAATATTTGAAATTCTAAACTTTTTTGGAATTTATGAACTAAATTTAAAATCAGGAACGTTTCTGGAAAAATGAAAAGGAAATTAAGAATGGACGTTTTTAAAATTCCTGAACATTTCATGAAAGAGAGAAAAAGAAAAAAAATCAAAGAATAGTAGAAGAGAAACAGAAAAAAATAAAAAATAAATGGAAAAGGAAATAAAGAAACAGAAAGAAAATGGTTCAGGAACCTTCTAGAAGGTTCCCAAAATCGAAAAAAACGGCTGGGAACCTTCGAGAACGTTCCCAAAACCGGGATATGGGAGATGCCCGTCTCGCTACTAAATGGGCCAGCCCGTGTCGGGTCGATCGCGATCCCCTCTGTGCGACGCGCCGGCAATTTGACGCCAGAATGGGTCGAATAGGTTTTTCCGGGCAACCCACCAACGACTGACCCGGCTGATCCGTGTTAGCATGGCGATGCCCATAGCTGCGCAGAATGGGCCGACCCAGTAAGAGGAAGGTGCGGGTACCTTTGTATCAAAAAATAAGAATCTTCCACTCAAAAAAAAAGTTTTATCACTTCCCCGGGTGTAAACCGGCTGTTTTTTTCCACGTTTCCGTTCTCCTGCATTTTAGTTGCGGTTTCCAATTTTTACCTTTTATTTTCATTTTTTATGTCATTTGATGATTTCCTTTCTTTTATTTTTTGAAAACATCAAACCACTATTCAAAAATATAATCATATTTCTTATAATATGTGAATGTTTTTTGAAATTCAATGATTTTTTTTAAATGCATTACTTATTTTAAAATTACAAGGGATTTTTTTTAAATACAAGAGCATCATTTTGAAACTACATCAATATTTTGAAATCTGGGAACTGTTTCAAAAAATTACATGAGCATGTTTTAAAAAGGTAATGGACATTTTTATGCTAATACATGAAGTGTTTTTTTATTGTGTTACTTTGTGAAAAAAAAGTGCGTAAACAGTTGTTTTAAAAATATGCCCATATTGTTTAAATGCATGATCAAATTTTCAAACTATATGCCTATTAAAAAAATGTGAGACCACTTCTTCAAATTACATGGACATCTTAGAAAGGCATGAATCAGAAATTTCTTTTGGGTCCTAGGCTCCATGGAGCCCGATTTGTGGGAAAATACAAAATTCCAGAAAAATACAATTACACATGAACCTGGGATGTATACTACATCTCTATATTTTCATGATGAAATATGTTGTGTTCAAGCTGCACAAATTTTTTTTATGTGTTTCTACACATGCTATTCACTATAAAAGTCTATTATTTTATTTTATTATATACAATGCACACCAAAACGTTCATGTGTATTTTTTCTAGGAATTTCTGGCAGTTTAATATACATTTTGAATTTTTTGAAATTCTTTTTTGTATATGTGTACACTTTTGAATTTATATGATTTTCGTTAAAATAATACGTAAACCGGTTTTCCAGAACAGATGAATAATTTTAAACTATTTGAAAATCTCTATAATACGCAAGTAAGTTTTGAATCTGTGAATACCTTAAAAAAGATTTATATGAATAATATGTAAGCATATGAACACTTTTTCACTGTATAAAGATTTTTGAAAAATTATGCAAATTTCTGTATGGATTGATAAAATAATATTTGTTTCCAAGTAATTTTTTGGATCAGGTAAAATGATAAGAGAAAATGTGAAAGAAAAAACTAAACCGGAGAGAATTGTTTTTTTAGAAACATAAGGAAAAGGTTTGTTTATGCATTTTTTAGAAACACATGTAATTTCATTTCGTACGCGCAGCCATTAAGGTGCATTGTTTTAAATCTAATATCCCTAAAGATATAAATTAAATCCTCTTGGAGACTTCTGCTTCGTGGTATCAATCTCCGCAAGACAAAATACTCCCAAGACTTCAATAAACATATTGCACAGTTAGATAGAGATAACTATACTACTCGTTCATCTGCACGAACATGATTACCAATAAAGATTCCTAAAGACTCCTTTTTCCGCCCATCAAAAAGGACGGAAGGCCTTGAGCAATGAATGTACTTGGTCCGGAGATAAACCCCTAGAAGTGCATGCTATCAAATCACAAAATCTTCACCATAATATGAAAGAAAGATGCCAACTCCAGGAAGAACCAAACCAACAAAAACAGTAGCATGACACAATAACATAAAGTCATTAGTATTGAACAATCGAATCTACGAGGACACAAACATCTATGTCTTCATGGCACCGCCCAAGAAGGAACAGGTGTATTTAAAAAAAAACACCACGACGGCCACTAGACGATGGCAAAGAACAGGAAACACCTAAAAATCTGAGCCCACCTACATAAACTTCTGTGCCAACCCTCAAAGGATTGGATTAACTCCAATTGGGTAGATGAAAGTTCTCTACTGATTTAATCCATGGTGATACCCACAACCTGGTGATCCATGGTGATTCCCTGAGCATGACTCCAACGTCCGTTACCTGCCTTCGGAACCACCGCAATGACCATCAAAGGAAAGTGCAACGAATCATCTCTTCACCCGAGCTGGATGCTTGTGCGGACCTAAAACCTGAAATCTAAGCTAGTAGGCCCTAAAACCTGAAATTACACGATCCACACTCGTTGGATTCGACGACTCCTCGCACCACTAATGGCCGGGAGATCGTCG
>NC_041389.1:243370928-243449863 GCF_002162155.2 Triticum dicoccoides
ACGCTTCGGAAAAATATTCGTTTTCATTCTAGGAAGCCGCAATGTTGTGGCTAAGGCCTCTTCCAATGCAAAGATACTTAGATAAGGTGCTAAGTGCATTAAATAGCTTAACAACTCAAGTCCCCGCTGCATAGGTGCTTTCTACCTTCATCTTGGTTTATCGGTCCCTTCGTATTTCATGCCAAAGTTTAACCATATATTTAACTAAGAAAATACTAATGCATGTCATAAAAAATTATATTGTTTGATTTGTATTTGAATATAGTTTTCGATGATATTATTTTTGTTATGTATAACTTATATTTTATTAGTTAAAATCATGGTCAAAGTATGGCACTAAATACGAGGGGCTAATAAACGATGATGGAGGTAGTACTACCTCCGCTTCAGTTTACAAGTCCTGTGCGTATATCTAGGTTGCCAAATTTATCACCCTAATATAAACTATATAACATAAAAATTATACCTTTTGAAAGTAGAAACTCCGAAGTTTATGTTGGTATATTTTTTGTAATATATGACTTGTATTAGGTTGGTCAAATTGACAACCTAGGGGTACGCGCACGCCCTGTAAACTGAGAGAGAGGTAGTAACTTGTTGTAAGGCTGGCCATAGTGGGGGTAACATAAGTAGCATCATGCACTTGGGACTCGCAAACATGCTTATGTGGCAGGCAATTAAGGATGAGAGAGATGGTTATAGTAACATATGTAGATACCGTAACATAATAAATGTGATGCTACTATGTGTCATGCATGGCAATAAATGAGACCACTTATGATACTAATCTATGATACTATGCACTATAGAGGTAGTAACATAAACTAGTAACATATGCATGTTACTAGTCTAAGTTACTCCCCACTATGACCAGCCTAATTAAACCCACTTATTTAATGATTTAGCACCTAAACTCTTTCATGCAGGGATGAGCTTCCTTCATTTAAGTGTTTGCTTAGGTTGAGGTGTTTGGCATTGGTTTTTCTGGGGTCACCAAAGTGCCTTTCTCCTCCTTGTGGTCTCATGTCTTTTTTTCTTATGTGGCATGCTTAGCACCTGTACATCACGAAGCACTAGGAAGAGCCAAAAGCTCCACCATGTATTGCTGAGTCACTAGTAAAAGACTGTGTTTATATCTTTGATTAATAAAACCTCTGTTCCATTGAAAAAAAATCAAGCGGGTGGTTAATTAGGCTGGTCATAGTGGGATTGTGGTAGTAACTTAGCAAGTAGCATAACACATCCCAAAAAAGTTTGCTTATGTGGCATGTGTTTAGACTACCCATAATGGAAGTAACATAGGTGATAATATCACACATCTCTAGACAAAACAGATGATGTTGCGAGTAATTAACGAGGAAAGAAAGACATGTGGTAACATACCTAGTTACTGTAACATCACACACACAAAGACAAGATGAGTCTATAACCTAATAAATGAAATGTTGTATGAAACCACATATATGTTACTCCCCAATATAGAGGTAATAACATAGGCTAATTACTAGTCTAATTACTACCCATAGTGACTAGTTAATGAGGAGAGAGGTGTTTGGAGTAACATAATATGTTATTATAACATAACGCTTCAAATGATGTCTTGCATGATATCACATGTATGTTACTCCCACTATGATAGTAACATAGACACGTATGTTACTCTTCACTATGACTAGCCTTAGGTTAGCGGTTTAAATTACTGGAAAAGGTCACTGGTATAATTTGGGGTGGTAAACATACTATCACCTTTACCGCAAAAAAAACATACTTATCACTTTTTTTTTGAGACAAACATACTTATCACCTAATGCGACGGGACTGGGACTGGAAGCCCACTTCAACTGCGTCAATCTTATCTCTTTTTTTTTTGAACATTGCGTCAATCTTATCACACGGGGTCATTTAACGCGCTGCGAGCGAGTACACGACGGTCGTCGTTTCGTGCAAAAAGTATGAAATAGTGCACTGATCTTGTCTCCCACGCCCTACATCGTAGCTATCCTATTCTCTTGGGGGCAACGATCAGACTGCATCCATATATCGATCTATCCAAATCGGTCAATCTATCATGTTCTACTCAATTGTCAAATCTTGCTTCTGCTGCATGCTGTAGACTTGTAGTGTGTTCACCCAAATAGTCACATCTTCATTTTGATTAGATTTGTGCATCTGTGCTAGCTAGTTGCATCTACTACCTAAGAAGCTCACTTCATGTCTCTGATCACCACCTCTCAGTGTTGCTCTGTGGAGATTGATCTATGAGCCTGAAGTGGAGCCAGTGACAGTAATGGAGTACTGTCAAGAGAATACAACATCCAGCTAGCGTTGATAAATGTTACATATCTAGCTGAAGCGAATGACATTATATCACTATCCACTCGCAAAAAAGAGACATTAGTATATCATTATCACCACGACATGGTAAACAAGTACAATAAACTAGCGTGAATAGCTTAACATGTACCTTTGTGTTTCTGTGCAAGTGCAAGCTAGCCAAGCAAGCTAACCAGCTCCATGACTTCTTGTCGACAGAGATGGATTACTGACCATCCATACAAGGATAAAGGCATCTCCAACGGCATACATCTATTTTTATTTTATTTTATTTTTTTGCGGGTAGGCGTACATCAATTTGAACACGCTAAATGTCCATGGACGTGTCGAACGCATTCCTGGACACGGATATGAAAGCCGGCCAGCTAACTGTCTGCACAAAACGTCTGCCACATTTCTAACTTAAATTGAACCGATCCTCGGCGTAGGCCAACGCGAGGTCCGGGTCAGCGACGACCCAGTCCGGTGCGACGTCAGACGTGGCGAACGCCGCCCGGCAAGTCGCATTTCGGCTTCCCAATGCGCCTACTTGGCAGCATCCCTATCGGCCTCCGCAGTGTACGTGTGTGAGGACGATGAGTTTTCAACGCGTCGGAGGTAGTGGAGGATGCACCCGCGTGTGTTGGCTACGGCATTGCCAGGCTCCTCCTCCTTCAGCGGGCGGTTCCTCCTCCACGTCATCCTTTATGTGGCTTTCGATTTGGAGAACATGGTTGTGCGGCGGAGACGGGGATCTTTCTTGACATAACATCCAATTTGGATGTCGTGGTTTGCGCCGAGGGTTAGCATGGCTACCCCGTGACGCGGTGATAGGGCGGCTAGGGTATCGCCGAGCAACAATCTGTTGGGTAACGTTGCATGGAAAACAAAAAATTTCTACGCACACGCAAGATCTATACATGGAGATGCATAGCTACAAGAGAGGAGAGCATCTACATACCCTTGTAGATCACTAAGCGGAAGCATTTATCAACGTGGTTGATGTAGTCGTACACCTTCACGATCCGTCTGATCAAGTACCGAACGTACGGCACCTCCGTGTTCAGCACACGTTCAGCTCGATGACGTCCTCGCCTTCTCGATCCAGCAAGAGAGGCGAAGTAGTAGATGAGTTCTGGCAGCACGACGGCGTGGTGATGGTGGTGGTGAAGAACAATCTCCGCAGGGCTTCGCCAAGCACAACGGAAACTATGACGGAGGATAAACTAGAGAGAGTGGGGTTGCCGGCACACGGCTTGGTGAGTCTTCATGTATTTCGGGTGCTAGCCCTACCACTATGTTTGTATGTTGAGCCTTGGGGTCGTTTCTTCGAGGAAGAGCCTCCTCAAAGTCGGTTTAGCCCGCAAGGCAAGAGTCCTTCTCAGACTCTAGGACCAGACGCCAGGGTCCTCAGCGTCTGGCCCCAGACGCCAGGGTCCTTGGCGTCCGGCCCCTATCCTCCGCAAAACTTCCTTTTGCACCTTCCTAAAGCCCCATGGGCTTTACCCCTTGGCCCAAATAAAGTGTTCTTGTACTAGAACATTTCGGGAAACATCTCAAACCCCTTCCGGAGACCAAACACTATTATTCCATATATCAATCTTTATCTCCGGACTATTTCGGAGCTCCTCATTATGTCTGTGATCTCATCCATGACTCCGAACAACATTCGGTCACCAACATACATAACTCATATAATACTATATCATCAACAAACGTTAAGCGTGCGGACCCTACGGGTTCGAGAATGATGTAGACATGACCGAGACGCTTCTCCGGTCAATAACCAATAGCGGGACCTGGATGCCCATATTGGTTCCTACATATTCTATGAAGATCTTTATCAGTCGAACCTTTATGACAACATACGTAGTTCCCTTTATCCGTTGGTATGTTACTTGCCCGAGATTCGAACATCGGTATCTCCATACCTAGTTCAACATCGTTACCGGCAAGTCTCTTTACTCGTTCTGTAATACATCATCCTGTAACTAACTCCTTAGTTACTTTGCTTGCAAGCTTCTTGTGATGTTGTATTACCGAGAGGGTCCAGAGATACCTCTCCATCATACGGAGTGACAAATCGCAGTCAAGATCCATGCTGATAACCGGCAAGTATAGGGGATCGGTTGCAGCCTTCTTCGATAAATAAGAGTTTCAAACCCAGCGAGGAGCTAAAGCTAGAATAAATATTCCCTCAAGTTCTATCGACAACTGATACAACTCTACACACACTTGACGTCCTCTTTACCTAGAACAAGAATAAAACTAGAAGTATTTTGCGAGAATAAAACTACGAATAAATTGCAAGGTAATAAAAGTGGATAGCTTTTGTCAACAAAAAAGTCATTTGTCTCTAGGCAATCGATAAGAAGTACCAGTAATCATTCTTGTAATTTTATATGAGGGAGAGGCACGGGTGTGACGCCCCCGATTCAATCGTACACTAATCATACACGCAAATGTGTACGATCAAGATCAGGGACTCACGGGAAGATATCACAACACAACTCTAGACACAAATAAAATAATAGAAGCTTTACATTATAAGCCAGGGGCCTCGAGGGCTCGAATACAAGCTCGATACACCAGACTCAGCGGAAGCAACAATATCTGAGTACAGAGATAAGTTAGATAAATTTTGCCTGAAGAAGGCTAGCACAAACATCAACGATCGAAGAGGCAAGGCCTCCTGCCTGGGACCTCCTAACTACTCCTGCTCATCGGTGATCTTCACATAGTAGCATCCATCAGCGGTGGCATCTGGCTCCAGGGATCCACCATCTGGTTGCAACAACCGGAAAGAAGAAAGAAGGGGGAAAAGGGGGTAGCAAAGCAACCGTGAGTACTCATCCAAAGTACTCGCAAGCATCATATCTATACTAAGTATGCATTGGTATCAAAAGGAAGGGTTGCATCTATGGACTGAACTGCAGAATGCCAGAATAGAGGGAGAAGGCCTAGCCTAACGAAGACTAGCATCTTCAAGCAGCTCCAAGCATCTTGCAGCATGTAGAAGAGTAAAGAGTATCAGTTTATAATATTAACAAGCATGTTGTAGAACCAACGCCCAGAGATCCTTCCTCGACTCCCTGCGAGAAAGCAATCCCGGAGCCACATATCCATCACATATCTCAAGTATCCATTTCTAGTTATATAAGATCCGGATACAAGTTTGAACGTCCATTACTATGGACACGGTATTCGAATATATATCTTTCCTGCAGGGGTGCACCACGTTACCCAACACACTTGATCACTCTGGCCGGACACACTTTTATGGGTCAATGCCCGGCCTCGGAAGATCAACACATCGCAGCCCTACCTAGGCTTAGCAAAGAGGTCCCCGCCGGTCTACATCCTAAGCACTCCGGGGTCTTGGACCCATCGCCCGCAGCACTCCGGGTCGTTGTGAGCAGGGTGGATACCAGCACCGCCTCGGATGGTCAGCATGATCCGACCGTGCTGCAATGCCGAACTGGACGTCTAACAAAGCTTCGGCTGATACTGCGACGTCGAGGCCCATATCTATTAGTGCGTAAAGACCAGAGGCCAACTCAAAACAAATACCCAAACCTGTTAGTGCATTGGGGACTCTCGGAAACGAGCAGAGACTCACGATAAGGTGACCCTGTCGCCCCGTCTCATGGACTTACGGCAAGGGCCCAGACTACCCGACCGTGCCATGTGGAAAACTCGCGGGTGCTCTACGGGCCCGCCCGACTTTCACATCAACTCGCGGGTACCCCTCAGGGCCGACCCGACTTCAACAATGGTCTCAAGTAAAGCCAAGGTAACCGTGTGTCCAAACATCAAGGGGAAACCCGAGGAATCACCCACTGAGGATTCCACTCGATGTAATCATCAAGGTGAACGTAAGAGGATCCACCCTCGAGGTTCACACTTGAGGTGTTGCACGACAGAGCCGTATCGGGAATGGTGAAATAGGAACCACCCTCGATGACCACGACCGAATAGCTACACTACAGAATTATCATCAAGAGTGCATTATGAGGGATCACCCTCGGCACTCGATGGTAACTCTGCAGAGTCGAGCAACAAAAAGGGGCGTGATGTGATGTGAGGTGTTAGGCTCCGGTCGTCGATCACGTTGATCCAGTCATCGATGATGAAGCAGGGGCAACAAGGACAAGGTGGGGGTCACTGATGGATCACTAGCCAACCTATACTAAGCAGTTTAGGATAAGCAGGTAGGTAGCAATAGCAGGTACAAAAACAGGCTATGCATCAAAATAGGAGCAAATAATAACAGTAGCAAAATCTAATGCAAGCATGAGAGAATGAAATGGGCGATATCGGGATGATCAAAGGGGGGCTTGCCTGGTTGCTCACATAAGAAGGAGGGTCGTCGGTGACGTAGTCGATCACACTGTCATCAACAGCAGTCTCGGGGTCTACCGGAGAGAAGAGGGGGAGAAATAGTAAATATAAAGCAAACACATTCATAACAAGACAATAAGCGATGCTAGAGGTGTTCGAACGCAGTGCTTGGCGATACTGGCGAAGGGACGAAACATCCGGGAAAGTTTTCCCGGTTCCGGACGTCTGTTAGACAGATGAACCGGAGGGGAAAGGTTGCATGTTCGCTATGCTAGGGACGTGTGGCGGATGAACGGACTGCATATTTGGATTCGTCTCGTCTTTCTGGGCAACTTTCATGTATAAAACTTTTTCATCCGAGTTACGGATTATTTTATAGGATTTTTGAAAGTTTTTAACAATATTGTGGAATTATTTATATTAACAGAAATGGAATATGACGTCAGCATTGCGTGGGGATGATGTCAACAGTCCACAGACTCGCTGACCAGTCAAAGTTGACCAATGGGTCCCACCTGTCATAGACAGCGGACTAACAGTGTATTAATTTTAACTAAACAGATGTTAGTTATCTACTGGGCCCACCTGTCAGTGTCTCACTTAGCTAATTACCTAACTTTATTTATAAAAACATTTTAGTTAAACTAATTGAGCGGTGGGGCCTGCCTGTCATTGGTACCGGGCTGCTCAGTCAGCAGTTGACTGGGTCAACCCAGTCAATTGGGGCCCGCAGGGCCCGCTGGAAGCAACCCTGGGAGCGGCCCCAGGCCACGTCGGTGGTCGGCGCCGGAGTTGCGCCGGCAGCAAATTGCGCGGCAGCGCGCGGCGGGGGTGGTCGGAAAATGCACACAAAGCACGGGTAGGGTCGCGCGTGGGTGCGTTGGAAAGAGCGTGCGACGGCGAGGCGATCTACAGCGGTGGCGTGGCCGGAGGAGCATCGTGGCGACGACGGCGAGCCCATCGACGGCCGGTGGCGCTCTGGCCTTGATCAAGAGTGAGGCGGGGCGACTAAGGGGACTATACACGGGCACGGGGCAGCGCTGCGGGCGCCCTGACGCGCGCCCAAAGCAGTCGCGGGTGTGCAGGCGGCAGCCATGGTGAGCGGCGGAGCTTGGTAACATGGCGGGATGGCTACGGGCGTAGAAAACAAGGGGGTAGGAGGAGGGGAGCACAGGGTGCTCACCGCCATTGCTGGGAGGGCCCAAGGGAGAGTCAAGGTGGCCGGAGTCACTGGCGAGCTCGCGGTGGCCGGAGCGGAGGAAGAAGGGTCGACCCGTCGATGAAGGGGCTCCTAGCTCCTGCGCATGGGCGTGGACGACAGAGCGGACGGCGGCGGTCCTCCTGGACGCCTCCGGGCGGCGTGGGGCGGTTGGTGGCCGGGGAATCAACACGGAGACGGCGACGATGGCGCTCGGCCGTTGTGGTGAAGATGGAGCGAGTGAGAAGAGGGCGAGAGCGGACAAGTGGGCGAGTGGATGCGGGAGAAATATCTCGGGGGAGGCCTCGGTGGAGTTCTTATCCTCTCCGGGCATCGCCGGCGAGGTGGTCGGGGGCAGCCATGCCCCTGTAGCGACCAAGACAGAGGAACAGGAAGGGAGGGGGAGCGACCGAGAGGCCAAGGTGGGCCGACTGGGTCGGTCTGCTGGGCTAGGCCCAGTGGGAGTCAGGGGGGTTTCTTTTTCTTTTGCTTCTTTTCCATTTTCTCTTTTCCTTTTGCATTTTCTTTTTGTACCAAATGAGTTTTGTTATGAACAAAACTTGGCACATAAATCTAACACAATATATTGAGATGGAACAAAAATTATGGGGTCAAAAGGAGTTGTCTAACCATTTTTCGAAATTGAAAAGGCCAATTTAATTGCCGCTTGGAGCAAAACTTAATCCCATGGGCATTTGGGGAATTCAAAAGAGGTTGGTTCCAACATGAAAAAATATCCAGGGATTATTTGACACATCTTGAACATTTTTATTTTGAAGTTTGGCAAATTTGAATTTGAAATTGAACAGTGACTTGGATCAAGTGAGGATTAGCAACAGTAAGAGTGATGACCTGGCATCATTAGCAGGAGGTTACTGTAGCTTAATTATCCGGGCGTCACAATGGGCTAGCATACTTTCTCTACTTGGATCACATGCACTTATGATTGGAACTCTAGCAAGCATCCGCAACTACTAAAGATCATTAAGATCGTGAAACCCAACCATAGCATTAAGTATCAAGTCCTCTTTATCCCATACGCAACAACCTACCTAGTTAGGTTTAAGCTTCTGTCACTCTCGCAACCCACTATAAGCGAATCATGAACATATTGCAACACCCTACAATGGGGATCCCTCACGTTTGTGCGAGACGGAGGGCACCGTAGGACAGCACCATAAATAAAATATACAATCATACCAACCAAGATCACGATTAACCCATGGGACAAAACGGATCTACTCAAACATCATAGGATAGCCAAATATCATTGGGAAATAATATATGGAGTTGAGCATCATGTTTAAGTAGAGATTACATCGGGGAGAAGGGGTGTTACGCCGCTGCATTCGGCTCAATCTTTTTTTTCTAAAAAAGATTTCATTTATTTATTAGGGTAGGGATGAGACTTTCTTTTTCTTTTTCTATTTTCTAGAATAAGTATGCTCTGGAGTAAAAGGATTCGAACCTAAAAAAAACTTCAATGGAAGAGTTTACTTTTTTTCTGCCCCTACTTATTCAAAAACTTTCCAAGGCCCGCCTCAGTAGCGACGAGATCAATTAAAGTAAAGTGGGTATAACTTGAATTTGAGGGGGGGGGGAGTTGGTGTTGACGTTAGAAAGATTGTTGATGAAGATCGCCGCCATGATCGTTGGCCCGAAGGCACTCTGGCGCCACCGGGAGAGAGGGGGAGAGAGCCCCTATCCTTCTTCTTCTTCCTTGGCCTCCCCCCTAGATGGGAGGAGAGTCCCCCCCTGGTCCATGTCCTCCATGTCGGCGGAGGAGCCCCTCCGAGATTGGATCTCCCTCTCTGTTCTCTTCTGTTTCGCGTTGCCCAAATCTGGCCCTTCACGGTTTTTTAAATCCCCGGAGATCCGTAACTACGATTGGGCTAAAGTTTTTACACTATTTTTTCCATAAATTATGTTTCTTGCGCCAGAAGAAGGGCCCCAACCGACCTTCGAGGAGGGCACAAGATACCTGGGCGCGCCAGGGGGTGCCCGGCGCGCCCTAGTGGGTTGTGGTCACTGTGGGCCCCCGTTTGCGTTGATTCCACCTCCCAAAAATCATAAATATTCCAAAATAATTCTCCGTAAACTTTTACCGCATTTGGACTTCGTTTGATATGGATTTTCTGCAAAACAAAAAACATGCAACAAACATGAACTGGCACTAGGCACTGGATCAATAGGTTAGTCCAATAAATGATATAAAAAGTTGCCAAAATATGTGAAAGTTGTATAATATTGGCATGAAACAATAAAAAATTATAGATACGATGGAGACATATCAGCATCCCCAAGCTTAATTCCTGCTCGTCCTCGAGTAGGTAAATGATAAAAAAGATAATTTTTGATGTGGAATGCTACCTAGCATACATATACCTAATCATGGCATGAGTATTTAGACATAAGTGATTCAAAGCAATAGTCTATAATTTGACATAAAGACATCAATACTCAGGCATCCCAACAAACAATCGTGTCTTTCAAAATATCAATGTTAAAGAAAGCTATCCCTACAAAATCATATAGTCTTGTCATGCTCTGTCTTCTTACAAAGTATTTATCATGCACAACCCCGATGGCAAGCCGAGCAATTGGTTCATACTTTTTAACGCGCTTCAACTTTTTCAGCCCTCACACAATACATGAGCGTGAGCCATGGATATAGCACTACAGGTGGAATAGAGTATGATGATAGGGGTAAGTAGAGAAGACAAAAAAAATTAAGAAAGTCTCACATCAACGCGGCTAACCAACGGGCTATGAAGATGCCCATCCATTGATATCAATACGAGGAGTAGGGATTGCCATGTAATAGATGCACTAAGAGCTATAAGTGTATGAAATCTCAATATGAAAACTAAGTGGGTGTGCATCCAACTTGCTTGCTCATGAAAACCTCGGGCATTGGAGGAGGCCCATCATCAAAATATACAAGCCAAGTTCTATAATAAAAAATTCCCAGTAGTATATGAAAGTGACTACATAGGAGACTCTCTATATGGAAAACATGGAGCTACTTTGAAGTGCAAGTGTGGTAAAATATAGTAACAATGCCCATTCTCTCTTTTTTTCTTGTTTTTCTTTTTTTTCTTTTTTTATCATTGTCGGGAGTCTCATCCCGACTTGTGGGGGAATCATAGTCTCCATCATCCTTTACTCACTAGGACATGCTCTAATAATGAATAATGATGATCATCACACTTCTATTGACTTATAACTCAAAAGAAAAAAATTACAACTTGATACCTAGAACAAAATATGACTCTACATGAATGCCTCTGGCAGTGTATCAGGATGTGCAATGATCTAGCGTAACATGTATAAAAAATGATGCACGATGGTTGAGTCACAACTACTATGTCAGCTATATGATCATGCAAAGCAATATGACAATGAATGCTCAAGTCATCAAAATGGAAGCGGTGGAAGTTGCATGGCAATATACCTCGAAATGGCTATGGAAAGGCCATAATAGGTAGGTATGGTGGCTGTTTTTAGGAAGATATAATAAGGCTTATGTGTAATAGAGCGTATCATATCACGGGATTTGGATGCACCGGCGAAGTTTGCACCACATCTCAAGGTGAGAAAGGGCAATGCATGGTACCATAGAGGCTAGTAAATTGCGGAAGGTAAGAGTGTGTATAATCCATGGACTCACATTAGTCATAAAGAACTCATATACTTATTGCAAAAGTTTATTAGCCCTTGAAGCAAAGTACTACTACGCATGCCCCTAGGGGGATAGATTGGTAGGAAAAGACCATCGCTCGTCCCCGACCGCCACTCATAAGGAAGACAATCAATAATAAATTATGCTCCAACTTCATAGCATAATGAGAGACTATACATGCATGCTTCGGGAATCACAAACCTTAACACCAATATTCTTACTAACCACAACCATTTACTAGTACCTCCCACATATTATCATCTCTATATCGCAAAACTATTGCAAGGAATCAAACATGTCGTATTCAGTGATCCATAAGTTTTATGTAGGATTTTATGACTAACCATACAATTGACCAATTCATGTTGACTCTCTAAATAGATATTAGTGAAGCATGAGAGTTTAATTATTTCTACAAAATACCATGCTCTAATAAATATAAGTGAAGCAAAAGAGCATTCTACAAACAACAGTTTTCTATGTGAAGAGAAACAGGCAATCCAAACTTCAAATGATATAAGTGAAGCGCATGAAGCATTCTATAAAGCCATACTCAAAAGATATAAGTGAAGTGCAATGAACATTCTATAAATCAACCATGGACTATCTCATACCACCATGGTGCATAAAAGAAAAAAAATGAAAACTAAGCACAAAAGACGCTCCAAGATTTGCACATATCACATGAACGAAACGAAAATGAAAACATACTGATACTTGTTGAAGAAAGATGGGATGCCTTCCGGGGCATCCCCAAGCTTAGACGCCTGAGTCTCCTTGAATATTTACTTGGGGTGCCTTGGGCATCCCCAAGCTTGAGCTCTCTCCTCTCCTCCTTCTCCTCATATCGAGACCTCCTCGATCTTTGATCACTTCATCCACAAAAACTCAACAGAAAGCTCGGTAAGATCCGTTAGTATAATAAAGCAAATCACTACTCTAAGTATTGTTGCAAACCAATTTATATTTTGTTTTTGCATTGTAGCTACTGTAATATAACTTTTCCATGGCTTATACCACCGGTAGAATCGATAGTTTCATCAAAACAAGCAAAACAATGCATCAAAAACAGAATCTGTCTTAAATAGGACAGTCTGTAGCAATCTGAACATCTACCATATTTCTGGTACTCCAAAAATTCTGAAAAATTAGGACGAATCAAAAAATTTGTATAGAAATAGTGCGCAAAAGGTTTCAGAACCTTCTGATGTTCCAGTAAAAAAATAAAAATTCACGCGCTACAGCCAAAGTTTCTGTTTCTGCACCGCACAAACAAACAAGCAATCTAATCATCCTAAAGGGAAACTGAGGGAGTCCTGGACTAGGGGGTGTCCGGATAGCCGAACTATCATCATCGGCCGGACTCCAAGACTATGAAGATACAAGATTGAAGACTTCGTCCCGTGTCCGGATGGGACTTTCCTTGGCGTGGAAGGCAAGCTTGGCGATACGGATATGTAGATCTCCTACCATTGTAACCGACTCTGTGTAACCCTAGCCCTCTCCGGTGTCTATATAAACCGGATGGTTTAGTCCGTAGAATAATAACAATCATACCATAGGCTAGCTTCTAGGGTTTAGCCTGCTTGATCTCGTGGTAGATCTACTCTTGTAACATCCACATCATCAATATCAATCAAGCAGGACGTAGGGTTTTACCTCCATCGAGAGGGCCCGAACCTGGGTAAAACATCGTGTCCCTTGTCTCCTGTTACCATCCGCCTAGACGCACAGTTCGGGACCCCCTACCCGAGATCCGCCGGTTTTGACACTGACAGAAACCATGGCACAATAATTTTACAATACAAAGGATTTGTACAAGGGCATAATTATTTTTGTTGAAAAGTTTCTGTAATTGAGATTCACAAAGTTTCCATGGGCATGAACAAAGTTCAAGGAGCTCCCCCACTTCAACAATGCTCGTCTCTCTCACTTTCACTTTCCTTTTTGTGAAGTTTTAAGTTCCCCTCTATATTTTTTTGTTTTTAAACTTTATAAAAGCACTCAACAGAAATAAAATGACTCTAAAAAACTTCCAGGTTGTCTCCCTGGCAACGCTTTCTTTAAAGCCATTAAGCTAGGCATAAAGTGCTCAAGTAATGGAACTACCCGGATCCCAAGGTATATAAAAGCCAATTTTAATTAGCAATGATTTGGCATTTAGTACTGAGCACAAAGCAACATATATTATGCAATGATGAAGTCTAAGTATCTTCCTATCCATTGGCTTGTCATAGAAGAACAATTCATGCACATCAAGTAAGGGCCAATACATAGCATAAACAGTTTCTTGCAATTCTATCGTGTTGGCAACATAGAGAGGCGGAGATGTAGTTCCTCTCTCACAATAATTGCAAGTAGGAGCAGCAAGCACATGCATATTATATTCATCAAAATCATCATGTGCAACGGTAACATGCAACACATCAATATAATCCTTAATAAGTGCAAACTTCTCTGATATACTGTAGTTTGGAGAATTCAAAAAGATAATAGGACTATCATGCATGGGTGCAATAGCAACAATTTTATTCTTAACATAAGGAACTATAGCAAGTTCATCTCCGTAAGCATAATTCATATTGTCATCATGTCCACAAGCATCCAGTTCATCAAAAAGGGATATTTCAAAAGAATCAACGGGATCATAGCAATCATCATAGCATTCATACTTCAGTAAGAATGAAGGATATTAAACAATGTATGAGTTGAAGAGTTACTCTCATTAGAAGGTGGGCACGGGTAGCTAATCCGCTCTTCCTCCTTTTGTTCTTCGCTCTCTGTTGGGGATATAACTATTTGTGTAAGCCGCCCAGGAGGGGCAGGGTTACGCAAGGAGGATTCACCAGAGAGAAGCCCAAGACCAAGCATGAAGATTACGGTTCAATAAAGGGCTTAAGGCCCACAGGCGACTGAAGGCCCGTTGTAGTAAACCGCCGTAATGGCATGACTTGTATCATAAGGTAGATTTAACTAGTCACCAAGCCGGAGACTGTTATAAGCTGGTCGGGACTCTGTAAGCCATAGGGCATTAACCCGTGTATATAAGGGGACGACCTGCTGGCGGCTTAGGGAAAGAAACAACTCATCGAGAGCCGGGCATAGCGTATCTTGCTCCCTGGTCATCGAAACCTCAATACCAACCCAACTAGACGTAGGCCTTACCTTCACCGTAAGGGGCCGAACTAGTATAAAACCTCTCGTGTCCTTTGTCCCGATTTAACTTCTTCAAGCTTCCTAGTTGTGATGGCTCCACAACTAAGTCCTTTCACGAGGACATCTGACGTGACAATTCCACGAGAGTTGGCGCCCACCGTGGGGCCAGCGCATGGTGGATTTCAGTTCTTGAAGGTCAACTTCGAAGGGCTCAGGGGATACGTAGTGGGCCGGATGACCAAGAGTCGTCGCGGCAAGATCTACATCGACGACGAAGGCTGGGGTCCCGACACCGCCTCAATTGAGTACGGATACCGGGTCCCCTTCGGCGGAATCCACGTCTTCATCGGCCGGATCGGTGAGCCGGGCCCTGAGCCGGACAACTGCATCGACCTCGTAGAGACGGCTCAGCGTGCGAGGAAGACCCGTACTCAACCTGTTATGAAGCGTGCCTTCGTGGGCTGCATCCACAGAGAGGAACTTTCTGAAGGATATGAAGATAGGGGTGAGACGGTCGTCCTCTCAGACGGTGATTCGTCCATGGACTCAACAGATTCGTTGTACCAAGTGCAAGACGACGTGCTCGGGGGCTGTTCCGATGGCATCAGTATTCCGGACCCCTGTGAGCCGCCAAGATGGGCAGGAGTCTTTATGGCTGGGACTCAGCCCGGCTCAAACTCTACAGCTGCTACAGCAGTAACGTCCGGGTTAGGAGCAGCCGGGGCAGGCGGACCCGTGCACCCACCGGCTCAGGTGCTGATAGACCTCATGGACAAGCTTACGACCCTGTTAACCGCAATGATTATTCCTGTAGATAAAGATGAGCATGACGCGAAGGTGGCACGGGTGCGTGAGGAAATAGCTCAGGCCAAGGAGGCCTTGGCAGCTGAGGATACTAGATTAGCCACAGAGCAGGCGGCTCTAGATGCCCGGGCACATCGGTTGCAGTCGGAAGCTTACCAGCTCCGCCCACTTGATATATCGACCCCTCGTGAGAACGGGGTACGAGGCAAAACAATCTCTTCCACAGCACACAATGTGGCTCGATGCCCAAGAACTGCTCGCAAAGAGCTACAAAGCCTGCGATGTGCAGAATGGAGGCATGTGTAAGGTGGTGAAGCTGGAGTCCGTAGAACTCCAGGAGCCCCCGGAGAAACAGATGTATGGGAAATCCAAGTCTCCTTATTAGATAAGGGACGAAGCATACCCGCTCTCCTTTGGAAGGGTTGGGGACGCTCTCCACCTGCTTTCCACCCCTGAAGGTGGCCAGTCCGGCTCGAACTGGAACCATGAAGGCCGGGGGAAGATATCCCTCGGTTTGGAGCGTCACTAGCTCGCTGTGTGGAACTGAGCATCTCCCCCAATCTCCTGGCTGAGGGCTGGGAGCACAAGAGGAGGAGCCGCGTCGACTATCCATGATGGAATGGATTTTTGTCAGAGGCGCTTCGATGAGTACTTGCGGAAGGAGGATGGTGTGAGTTGGATCTAGATCCTCGCCTCTCTTATAGGCGGCTCGTTCGCGCGGCTAGGGGGTAAAATGTAAAAATACCCTAGCTTTTCGCATTCATACGACACGTGGAAGAGGGCCATTATTGGACATAGAAGCCAAGGAGCGCAACATTTATAAGGAAGCCAGACACTATTCGGCAGGTACATGAAGTTTGAAGGAGAACCCGCCTTGCAACGCCGAAGACAATATACGCGCCGGACTCGTCGTCATTGAAGCCTGGTTCGGGGGCTACTGAGGGAGTCCTGGACTAGGGGGTGTCCGGATAGCCGAACTATCATCATCGGCCGGACTCCAAGACTATGAAGATACAAGATTGAAGACTTCGTCCCGTGTCCGGATGGGACTTTCCTTGGCGTGGAAGGCAAGCTTGGCGATACGGATATGTAGATCTCCTACCATTGTAACCGACTTTGTGTAACCCTAGCCCTCTCCGGTGTCTATATAAACCGGATGGTTTAGTCCGTAGTATAATAACAATCATACCATAGGCTAGCTTCTAGGGTTTAGCCTCCTTGATCTAGTGGTAGATCTACTCTTGTACATCCACATCATCAATATCAATCAAGCAGGACGTAGGGTTTTACCTCCATCAAGAGGGCCCGAACCTGGGTAAAACATCGTGTCCCTTGTCTCCTGTTACCATTCGCTTAGACGCACAGTTCGGGACCCCCTACCTGAGATCTGCCGGTTTTAACACCGACATTGGTGCTTTCATTGAGAGTTCCTCTGTGCCGTCGCAATCAGGAAGGATGCCTCCTCTCGTCTTTAAAGACGGTACCGTCGCCAAAGGAGCTTTGGCCGCCGGTCAAGCTATCCGGCTAGGTGGTTTCCTTATGACCGCCTGTTCGGCCACCGCTTCGACGATGACCTCTCGGGTCATCAAAAGCGATCTTCGCATTAACTCGGAATTCGCCAAGCAGCTGGATCCAATGGAGCTCTCTTCCATAAACGAGCTCTTGGATCGCATCGCCGCCCTGGGAGTCGCTATAGACTACGATCAGATTGGGCTTAAAACCGATATGAGAGAAATTAACTCTCCCCAGGCTACCCACCATGTTGCTGTGGTAGAAGAACAACGCGGCGACTTTTCCCCTATGGTAAGAACCAGTTATGTCCGGATTCCCGATCCCTCCATGCCGGATTCCCACGGAGGGACGGACGTCAATCAAGTACTGAACCTAAAGTCAGGCAGCGAACTAGATTCGTTGGACGACCTCCAGCAATCCAAGCTTCCAAATCCGGAAATTCCTCGGCCTTTGAGCCTCAGATTGGGTGGGGTTCCGAATTTAGTTCCACCCGCCCACCCAAACACAAGCGATCTATCCCAAATACGGCAAGAGCCAGATGAAATAGTACATCATTACTGGGCCAGATTCCTCCTGGTTATGGACAGGATAAAGGACTGCCATGAGGACAGCGCAATCTCTATTTTCTGCAATAATTGCACGGACAAGGGAATTATGAACGCCGTAAGTCGTCGCAAGGTCACGCGCTTCGCCGACCTGGCGACCATAGTACGAAAATACTGTGTGATGGAGAGTGCCCCGAAAATCGAAACTAGATTTTGGGACAATCCGGCCCTAAACACAACCTTAGTCCGGAATAAAAGGGTGCACCATGCTCAAGCACCAGGGTCAAAAATCAAAAAGCAAAAACCCCCCAAAGGGTACGGAACTGTACTGGAGGGATGGCTCAGCGGACCCTGCAAAATCCATAATGCAGAAGGCGCCACTCCAACACATAGCCTCCGGGCATGTTGGATACTACGGCAGGTGGCCAAAAGTGGCGAAGGGCTTCTAGCCCTGGACAACCAGCCCAACAGCACCAGTACGGTATCAACAGTCTTCGAGACTTTCGCATCAAATAATATGCGGAAACGAACAATCCGCAGCCTCGCCGAAGTCTACCAAGTAGCAACAACAAATCCATGGAGCGACACGGCTATCACCTTCAATGCCAGCGACGAACCTAAATTCCGAACAGCCCGAGCACCAGCCGCATTGGTCCTCAGTCCCATAGTGGACGTCTTTCGTCTTACCAAGGTACTCATGGATGGCGGCAGCGGATTAAACCTCATCTACGAGGAAACTCTCCAAAAAATGGAAATAGACTGGAGCCGCATTCAGCGAAGCAGCACAACCTTTAGAGGAATAATCCCTAGTTGGGAAGTATGCTGCACAGGAAAAATCACACTAGATGTGGTGTTCGGCTCGCCGGACAACTACAGGTCCGAGGAAGTCACGTTCCAAGTGGCCCCGTTCAGCAGCGGATATCACGCTCTATTAGGGCGAGAGGCATTCACAATTTTCCAAGCCGTACCCCATTACGGGTACATGAAGCTCAAAATGCCCGGGCCCAATGGAATCATCACTCTGATCAGTGATCCGGACATAGCACTCCGCGCCGAAAACAGGACAGCCGCACTAGCCCTAGAGGCACTATCCGAAGCACTAGCGGCAGAAGAACTCACGGCACTACGCTCCACGGTGAATAGGGACGAAGTGATACTCGACAAGAGATCTAAGTCCACGTCTTTCAAACCAGTAGACGAAATAGTCAAATTCCAGGTCCATCCTACGGACCCCACAAAGACGGCCTCCATTGGGACACAATTAAACCCTGATGTAGAAGCCGCACTACGAGAATTCCTTCGGGAAAATTGGGACATTTTTGCCTGGCACCCTTCAGATATGCCAGGAATCCCACGCAGGCTGGCAGAGCACAACCTAAATATCCTAAAAGGATTCAAGCCAGTCAAACAGTCTCTTCGACGATTTTCCGAACCCAAAAGACAAGCAATGGGAGAGGAGCTAGCCAAGCTATTGGAAGCCGGATTCATCAGAGATATAAAACATCTGGACTGGCTAGCAAACCTGGTAATGGTACCAAAAAAGGACAAATCCTGGCGCCTTTGTGTGGATTTTAAAGACCTTAATAAGGCCTGTCCAAAGGATCCTTTCCCCCTCCCCCGCATCGACCAAATCATCGATGCTACCGCGGGGCATGATTCATTGTGTTTCCTCGACGCATACTCCGGCGGAAACAGACCAGGCCGCAACGGCATTCATTACTCCATATGGACCATTCTGCTTCAACACAATGCCCTTCGGACTTAAAAACGCCGGTGCAACATATCAGCGCATGATTCAGACATGTTTGGCTACCCAGATCGGCAAAATAGTGGAGGCATACGTAGATGATGTGGTCGTCAAGACCAAACACGTCGAAACTCTAATAGATGATTTGAGGCTCACATTCGACAACCTCCGAGCATATGACATTAAGCTCAACCCGGAAAAATGCGTTTTCGGCGTACCAGCCGGAAAGCTCTTGGCTTCATTGTATCCGGTAGAGGAATTGAAGCAAACCCAGCCAAGATCCAAGCTTTGTCACAATTGGACATCCCAAAAGACCTCAAACAAATACAAAAATTGACCGGATGCGTGGCGGCCCTAAGCCGCTTCATCTCCCGTTTGGGAGAAAAAGCAATGCCCCTCTATCGCCTCCTCAGGCGCACCGAACACTTCGAATGGACGGATGCTGCCACAACCAGACTCGAATAAATAAAGGCCATAATGGCAACAAATCCGGTCCTGGCCGCGCCCAACTTGGGCGAACCAATGTTGTTATATATCGCGGCAACACATCAAGTTGTAAGCACGATGCTCGTCGTCGAACGAGAAACAGAAGGGCACAAATTCCCTCTTCAAAAACCAGTGTACTACGTATCCACTGTCCTAACTCCATGCAAGTCCCGGTACCCACATTATCAAAAGATAGCGTATGCGGTGTTCATGGCATCCCGGAAGCTGCGACACTACTTTCAAGAGTGTTCAATAACAGTGGCCTCCGAAGTACCTCTCAACAACATCATAAACAATCGCGACGCGACGGGCAGGATTGCAAAATGGGCCATTGAGCTTTTACCATTCAATATAACCTACAAACCGCGGCGAGCTATAAAGTCACAAGTTTTTGCTGACTTCGTCGCTGAATGGATTGAAGCCGAACTCCCTAAAGAGTACAACGCATACTCCAATTGGATTATGCACTTCGACGGCTCTAAAATGTTGGCCGGCTTGGGGGCTGGCATCGTCTTGACATCCCCAACCGGAGATACAGTCCAATACGTACTTCAAATAATGTACACGGGCTCCAACAATGCAGCCGAATACGAGGCCCTTCTACATGGTCTCCGGATGGCCATCTCCATGGGCATTCAACGCCTAGAGGTCCACGGGGATTCAAACCTCGCAATATCCCAAGTAAATGGAGACTTTGACGCCAAGGATCCAAAAATGGCAGCCTACCATAACGCCGTCTTAAAAATGTCAGCTCGGTTCAAAGGACTCGAATTCCACCACGTAGCCCGGGACAACAACCAGGCAGCCGACGTGTTGGCACGCATCAGCGCAAAACGCGACGCCGTCCCTCCAAACATCTTCCTGGAGTGGCTCTTTAAGCCATTCGTACTATGGGAAGAGGAGTCCGGAAATAGCAACTCGGAACCAACCGTGCCACCCAACACGGAACATTCTGACACAGTCGGTGGCTCAGCCAATGAAATAACACCCTCAGCCCACGAAGTAATGGCAGTAATTGCCCCGTGGATGGAACCATTCCTAGCCTACTTAACTAGGCAGGAATTCCCCGAAGACCAAAATGAGGCCCGCTGCATAGTTCGGCGATCTAAAGCCTACAAGGTCCATGAGGGAGAACTTTATAAGAAAAGCACAACCGGAGTCCTTCAAAGGTGTATATCCGAAGAGGAAGGGCGAAATCTCCTGGCTGAAATTCACGCCGGACTCGGTGGGCACCACGCCGCAGCCCGGGCCCTTGTAGGCAAGGCCTTCCGTACATGATTTTATTGGCCGACTGCCCGGGCAGATGCTCAGGACTTAGTCCAACGATGCGTCGGTTGCCAGCTCTTTGCTAATCAAAGCCACATGCCACCCACCGCCCTCAAAACTATACCCATCACCTGGCCGTTCGCGGTCTGGGGGCTTGATATGGTTGGACCCCTTAAAGGGGGAACCCACAAGCAAAAATACCTATTGGTCATGGTGGACAAATTCACCAAATGGATAGAGGCCAAGCCAGTTAAAACGGCTGAATCCGGACCCGTGATAGACTTCATATCCGGGGTAGTACACCGTTATGGTGTCCCCCACAACATCATCACTGATAACGGCACGAATTTCACGGCCGACGAGGTTAAACTCTGGTGCAAAAACATGGGCATCAAGCTCAACTACGCTTCAGTCTATCACTCCCAAACTAACGGTCAAGTCGAACAAGCAAATGGTCTAATCATGAGCGGCATCAAACCCAGACTAGTGCGGTCCCTCAAAGAATCTAACACGCACTGGGTAGAGGAGCTCGACTCCGTACTCTGGGGGCTGCGGACCACGCCAAACCGCACTACCGGATTCACACCATTTTTTATGGTGTACGGCGCAGAGGCAGTTCTGCCCTGCGATATAATTCATGACTCACCTCGCGTGCGCATGTACGAAGAAAGAGAAGCCGAGTTGGATCGGCAGGACAGTTTGGGCGCCTTAGAGGAGGAGCAGGACGTGGCAAAAGCTCGTTCCGCATTCTATCAGCAGCAAGCTCGAAGATATCAAAGCAGAGAAGTACGGGCCAAAACTTACAATGTTGGCGAACTTGTTCTACGCCTACCGGACAAGAAAAAGGACAAACTTAAGCCCAAATGGGAAGTTCCCTTCATCATCGACCAAGTCCTGACCGGCGGAGCATACCGTCTACGTAACGCATCTGACAACCGACTCGAGCCGAACCCATGGAACGCAGCCCGTCTCCGAAGATTCTACGCCTAACGCCGGACTCAGAGTTCGTCTCCCTCCTCCGTCCACCTTTTACATTTTTCACTGTCTCTTGTCCCCCTCCTTCTTCCCACTTTTTTTTAGTAAAAGCCTTTGATAGGCTGATTTGCGCATTGTTCGCACACACTTGATGTGCTCCTAGCACTCATTATACCTGGGGGCTTCTTTAACAGAATCTTATTTATACAGGCTTCATGCCCAACACATGTGTCATACTTCCGCATGTACCTTTTATTCACCATTATATGCATCAATATGACTTAAGTTTTGGCCAAGCTGGGTTGCTGGCTCCTGTGCTTACCCCTACGTTCCCGATTGTTCGGCTAGGAGGTAAAGGGAGCACCTCTGCGATTGTTACTGCCGGGTCAGCCGGATGTGTACCTCAGACTGGGTGAAGTCGAAAGCTAGCGCTCTTAAGGGAATATTCGGTCGGTGACTTGAAAGATGATTTATTACTTATTTAACTTATCTGCCCCCAGATGCTTTTTCTGCTCTCTTTGCAGTGTGGGCATGCACTTTAGGGCATGCCTCCCAGGGAAAGGAACCCCTAACGGAACTATTCTCCCTGGAAGATGTTTCTTACTAACCATGTAATATAACATAACTAGTTGGGCACTTGTCTGATAAAGCACTAATGATCCCTACGCCTGGTTTCCATGCATGCCCCGGTTTTTTCATAACTGAGAAGGTATCCGGACACACTCCGGACTCTAGGGTCCCGAGGTTGAAGCGAAAAGGTTGGCAAAGACAAACGATCTACAATCCGGCTAGAAGGCATTTACATGTCATTTTAAAATACATCGTCAAATTGACTGATTGTACTCCTCTTCAATCCCGTCTAACAGGCTGTCTAATTTACAGTCCTATTGGGAATACTTAGCGGCCAACTCTACTTGGCCGTACTTTAAGCTCACAGGGATCTCCTTCCCATCGGGCCCCACAGGTCTGACCTAGGCCATGTGGTTCGGGTCCGCCTTCTTGTACCACGTCTTCACCATGGCCCAGGCCTCCCTGGCGCCTTGACGGCAGGCCGATATCTTCCACAGATGGAAGCGCTGCCGTGCTCCCTGAAGCTTCTCGGCAAGCCCTTCAAGGCTTTCGGGTAGGGAGACGGACGACCATAAGGCCTGGGCGACGCCACTCATCGCTTGCCGAACACGTTCGTGCAGTTGCATCAGCTCGGGGAGTTGGTCACCCGTTGAGCCGGGCATTCCCTCCGCAGGGCAACCTGTGAGCACACCTAAAGACACATTTCTTTCAACCGACTTCCTCGCCGAATTCTTCTTTTCAAAGGAGTTTGCTCAAGCACTTAATATAAATGCCACGACGAAGCCGCTGATTCTCCTTCACGGAGCCAGACAGCTGGGCCCGAACACCTTTCAGCTCTTCTCCTAGCTGGGTGTGGGCATCTTGGAGCTTGTTCCTCTCCTGCTGCACCTTCATAAGCACCCTCTCGCCGGCCTTCAGCTGGCGCAGTAGCTGTTGCTTGTCAGGATCTAGTCCGGCACCCTCTGCAATATTATTGTCAGATTTACGCACACGCTGCACTTTATTAACTACTTATCTTTTCGAAGTATATATTACTAGCGGGGGTCTCTGTAGCTCCCCCTGTGGCGGCCAGTGCGGCCTCAAGTTGGGCCTTAAACTCTTGAAGCTCCTGGGACAAGTGGGTATTCTTCTCCGTAAGATCCTGCATAACAAATGATCCTTAAATCAGTTATTTTAACTATTTTAAGTCTCGGGGGCTACTGGCATATATAACTATTAAAATTGCTTACCCGTATGTCCTTCACATACTGCTCCATGGCTCTGGTTAAACCATCTTGAGCGGCACGGAGGTGCGCGTCTCCCTCATTAAAGGCATTCAACGCCTCCGGGGAGAAACACGCGTCACGAAGAACTGTCCGGCGACGCCTGTGATTCATGGCGCTCTCCACCTCAGACCTGGTGGCGGACAGCCTGTCGGCATCCTCCATTGGAGGAGCATCCGGCTCATGCCTTGTGTTCGCCTCCCCTTCCGGACCACGCGTTGGAGCATGGCTGGCGGAGGCTTGATTGGCAACCTCTCCGGACACCGTCCGGCGAGCGCTCTTTCTCCTGGAAAAGTCATGAGCGTTAATATACCTCCTAGGGATCCTTCCCTTAAAAACAGCGGTGTACCATACCGTTGCGGCGAGGTTTCAATTCGCGTCGCACTCCTCTTCCGCCTGCTAGTCCGAACTGACCCTTGCTGGTCAGCCGCCGCGGGTTCGGCTTCCCGCCTTAAAGATGCCTCCTGCGATGCACCATCGGTATAGGATGGTCAGAAATGAGCATGGATCAAATGATGGTGTCAGGACTCCGGTCGTAGTCACCTGGGAAGCCGGAAATAAACCGGGGTAGTCAGCCGTAATGGCGACTAGAGCATTGTCCATGCTAAGTTGGTGGAACACCCCGTCAATTAGCTCCACCTTTATGTCCGGATCCTCTTCGGAGGCCGGATCAAGGGATCGTCCCGGATCCTCGGGCTGTGGAGTCAGGCTTTGTATGCCCTCCACGTCCCGGCGCAGCTCCTGCGTCAAAATCACAAAGTAAGACAC
This sequence comes from Triticum dicoccoides, assembly GCF_002162155.2. NCBI lineage: Eukaryota > Viridiplantae > Streptophyta > Magnoliopsida > Poales > Poaceae > Triticum > Triticum dicoccoides. The sequence goes on from NC_041389.1 coordinate 243,395,554, forward strand.
TTGACTTTGGAAATATGGATCGGATAGATAAACATCCGCTTACCCAGCTCCGAGGGTTATTCATGGAGAATCCATTCAATGGACTCGTGTGGAGGAAGTCCTCCCTCTCCCCCTTGTACAAGCCGGACAGGATCTTTACCAGATCGGCGGCAGATCCCGGCCCTCTACGGCAATGACGGGTGGCGTCATCTTCCCCTTTGAAATCCCACATGGGGTGGCCCCTATATTGGAGCGGCTGCACCCCCCGCATAATGCACGTGGCCATGATTCCAATCATGGTCAATCCGGAGTGGGCCAGTAACCTAATCCGGCCCATCAGATAATGGACGCTCCCATCATCTTCCCGTTGAGGGCTTCGCGGGCGCCAACTCAGGCGTTTCTTCAAGGGAGCATTGCTGAACTCCGGGAGGCCGATCCGAACTGGATCCGGCAGAGGGGCGTCCTCCATGTAGAACCATTCCGAAGGCCAGTTTTCGGACGCCTTCTTCGGGGTACCGGATAGATATCCGGTCCCGGTGATGCGCCATATTTCGGCTCCGCCCACTTGATATATCGACCCCTCGTGAGAACGGGGTACGAGGCAAAACAATCTCTTCCACAACACACAATGGGGCTCGATGCCCAAGAACAGCTCGCAAAGAGCTACAAAGCCCGTGATGTGCAGAATGGAGGCATGTGTAAGGTGGTGAAGCTGGAGTCCATAGAACTCCAGGAGCCCCCGGAGAAACGGATGTATGGGAAATCCGAGTCCCCTTATTAGATAAGGGACGAAGCATACCCGCTCTCCTTTGGAAGGGTTGGGGACGCTCTCCGCCTGCTTTCCACCCCTGAAGGTGGCCAGTCCGGCTCGAACTGGAACCATGAAGGTCGGGGGAAGATATCCCTCGGTTTGGAGCGTCACTAGCTCGCTGTGTGGAACTGAGCATCTCCCCCAATCTCCTGGCTGAGGGCTGGGAGCGCGAGAGGAGGAGCCGTGTCGACTATCCATGGTGGAATGGATTTTTGTCAGAGGCGCTTCGATGAGTACTTGTGGAAGGAGGATGGTGTGAGTTGGATCTAGATCCTCGCCTCTCTTATAGGCGGCTCATTCGCGCGGCTAGGGGGTAAAATGTAAAAATACCCTAGCTTTTTGCATTCATACGACACGTGGAAGAGGGCCATTATTGGACGTAGAAGCCAAGGAGCGCAACATTTATAAGGAAGCCAGACACTATTCGGCAGGTACATGAAGTTTGAAGGAGAACCCGCCTTGCAACGCCGAAGACAATATACGCGCCGGACTCGTCGTCATTGAAGCCTGGTTCGGGGGCTACTGAGGGAGTCCTGGACTAGGGGGTGTTCAGATAGCCCCACTATCATCCGGGTTAGGAGCAGCCGGGGCAGGCGGACCCGTGCGCCCACCGGCTCAGGTGCTGATAGACCTCATGGACAAGCTTACGACCCTGTTAACCGCAACGGTTATTCCTGCAGATAAAGATGAGCATGACGCGGAGGTAGCACGGGTGCGTGAGGAAATAGCTCAGGCCAAGGAGGCCTTGGCAGTTGAGGATACTAGATTAGCCACAGAGCAGGCGGCTCTAGATGCCCGGGCACAGCGGCTGCAGTCGGAAGCTTACCAGCTCACAATGAGCTTAAACACATCCAATGAGGTGATGAGGAGGAGACATCAGAAAACCCAGTCCCGTTTACCTCCGAATTACGACCTTCGGGTTCTTTTTGCTACACCTGGAGCCGGCCCAAGTAACCCGCCAGAGGCCAATCAGCTTATGACAGCCGGAACAGGAGGGCCGGCTCAACCTCGGGAGATGGCACCACCTCACGTGAGCATGGCACCGCCACGTTATGTGCCAATACCACCAGGTCACTTTTCCAACCCCATGGAGAACTTAATCACAACTTCAACACGTTTGGCGGCTCTTCCCATGGACGGTGATGACCCGACGGCAGTGGAGACCCGGAGGGTCAGAAAACTCCTCCAGACGGCCTTAGCTTAGCAAGAGACCTATTCTTATAGCCGGGACAGAATTCATTCAACTCCCCCGCCTTGGTTAGCGCCGCCTCGCCAGAACCGGAGCCCGAGTTACAGCAGGCACATGGAGTCTGAAGCTTTGTCAAGCAACGCCCAACACCGTAACCAGCCCGGTGGCTATAATCCGGTGCAAGACCGAGTACGTTAGGAGAACGAGCGGGCGGCTCAGCTGGCGGCTCAGCTAGCGGCTCAACAGATGGCACATCAAGATTTTCTAGAGTATCCAACGACTTCCGTTGAGGCGGGAGTAGCCACTAGAACTGGTGGTGTTCCTTGCCTGGTACCGGCTTTGCGTAATGTGCGGTTGCCCAAGGACTTCAAGGGACCTCGAAAGGTGCCGAATTACATGGCCGACTTACAGCCCGGAGCTTGGATCGAAAGTTATGAGATGGCTATGGAGTTATTAGAAGTCAGCGATGCGGCGATGGCTAAGTAATTCACCATGATGTTAGATGGAACAACCCGGTCTTGGTTGAAGGGTTTGCCACCCAACTCCATTGGTTCATGGGCAGAACTGAAAGCCCGTTTCATCCAGAATTTCAAAGACACCTGTAAGCAGTCTATGTCAATTGTGGACTTGACAAATTGTAAACAGGAGGAAGGTGAATCTACGACTCATTGGGTACGCCGGGTCAAGGAGATAATACATTCATCTGACAAGATGGATGCCGGCTCTGCAGTCCTCATGTTGGAGAAGAATTGTCATTTTGAGCCACTAAGGCAGAAACTGGGGCGCCTTAAGTGTGATTGCAATGATATGGGTACGCTGATGGCGGCTTTAGTCAAATATGCCGATTCTGATAGTACCAAGGATCTTGCGTCTGATGAGGAAAAAACCGGGAAGGGAAAGAAGAGCGGCAATGGAAAGGGTTAGCAGCATAACCCGATGAATCAAGGAGGCAATAAGCGTAAGGCGGACGGTAACCCGGAGTTTGTGGCCAACGCCAGTGCGCAAGGTAACAATCAGAGACGTAAGGGTAAGCCGCCTCGATCCGACGGGTCAGGCCCATCTCTTGAACAACTACTCAATGAGCCCTGCCCGAGACACAGCACCAGGGAGCGGCCCGCCACACACCTGTGGAAAGATTGCGCGATCATGAAGGCGTTTAAGAATTCCAACACTTATGATGGCAATAATGGGTCTGGTGGCGGCTCAAGGGCTGGCGGTTTCCATGGCCCGGGTGGCGGCTCATGTTCTGGCTTTCAGGGACGTCAAGGAGGCTATAATCAACAGCAGTCTGGTCAAGGAGAGTAGCAGCAGCAGCAGTCGGGTTATCAAAGCAACCCGAAGCAGTTGAATGGTGGGCAGTACCACGTGTTTACCACTAGCTTATGCAAATGTGACCAGAAGGTTCATAAGAGGGTCGTGAATTCTGTTGAGCCGGCAGTTCCCCGTTACTTGAGGTGCTTAGAACAGCCCATTGTATGGAGCAAAGAAGATCACCCTTCACGGGTCGATAATCCGGGCCAGTTGGCCTTGGTGGTAGCACCTCAAGTTGGTGGATATAAATTCACTAAGGTACTCATGGACGAAGGTAGTACCATCAATATCCTCTATTATGAGACCTTTCGACGCATGGGGTTAACTGATAAGAATATGAGGACGTCCAATACTGTTTTCCATGGAGTGATTCCTGGTAAGTCGGCCTACCCAGTTGGCAAGATTGATCTGGAGGTGGCCTTCGGAGATGAATATGACTCCAGGGCTGAGAAGTTGACGTTTGAGGTGGTCAAAATCAGTAGCCCGTATCATGCTCTGTTTGGGCGGCCGGCTTATGCTAAGTTCATGGCACGACCATGTTATGTTTATTTGCAGCTCAAAATGCCAGGTCACAAGGGCACCAACACTGTGCATGGAAGTCAGAAGGTGGCGTTGGAATGTGAAGAAGGCGACGCGGCTTATGCCGAGTCTACTTGTGCAGCGGAAGAGCTCAAATTTTATCAAGATAATGTTGACCCAGCGGACATGACCTCCCTGAAGAAACCAACTATAGAGCATGACCCGACGTTGAAGTTTAAATCGGCCGCTGAGACGAAGCTTATTGACTTTATCCCAGGCGACTCTTCTAAGCAATTCAGCACCAGCAGCAATTTGGATCCCAAATAGGAAAGCGCGCTCATCGAGTTCATCCGTGAGAACCGGGACATCTTTGCATGGAAACCTTCTGACATGCCGGGTGTACCGAGGGAACTCGCTGAGCACACTCTTAATATTGATCCGAAGTATAAGCCGGTCAGGCAGTTTCTTCGGCGTTTTAACGAAGAGAGACGGAAAGCTATTGGAGAGGAAGTCATCCAACTCTTAGCGGCAGGGTTTATTATTGAAGTTTTTCACCCGGGGTGGTTGGCTAACCCGGTGCTTGTCCTCAAGAAGAACGGCACTTGGCAGATGTGTGTGGACTACACAGACTTAAACAAGGCTTGTCCGGCTGATCCCTTTGCTCTCCCCCGTATTGATCAAATCATTGATGCTACGGCGGGTTGTGAACGTTTGAGCTTTTTGGATGCTTACTCTGGTTATCATCAGATCAAAATGGCAGTTAAGGACCAGGAGAAGATGGCTTTCATCACTCCGTTTGGGGCCTTCTGTTATGTATCTATGCTGTTTGGACTCAAGAGTGCTCAGGCGACTTATCAGCGATGTGTGCAGAACTGTCTACACGATCAAATTGGGCATAATGTTCATGCTTATGTAGATGACATTGTGGTGAAGTTCAGAGAAAAGGAAACCTTAATATCCGATTTGAAAGAGACCTTTGATAATCTTCGGGTTTATAAAATGATGCTTAACCCGGCCAAGTGTGTATTTGGTGTACCTGCAGGAAAGCTTTTGGGTTTTCTGGTATCAAACAGAGGCATTGAAGCTAATCCGGAGAAGATTAAGGCAATTACCTCTCTAGCTAAACCGGCGTGCATCAATGATGTTCAGCGTTTGGTGGGTCGTGTTGCCGCTTTAAGCCGATTCATAAGCTGGTTAGGTGAGAAGGCCCTACCGCTATATCAGATGATGAAGAAAACGGACACTTTTGTTTGGAGTGATGCTGCCTTTGAAGACTTGAAGAGACAGTTGTCTGAACCGCCGATTCTTGTGGCTCCCATTGATAAAGAGCCGTTGCTGTAGTGGCTGCCAATTCACGAGCCGTCAGCGTTGCCATCATGGTGGAGCGTAAGGAAGCTGGCAAGGAGCATCCGGTTCAATGGCCGGTTTATTACATCAGTGAGGTGCTCATTGAGTCTAAACAAAGGTATCCACATTGGCAGAAACTTGTTTACGGAGTGTTTATGGCCAACCAGAAATTGAAGCAATACTTTCAAAGTCATCCTGTAACTATGGTAAGTTCTGCCCCTTTGGGAGATATCATCCAGAATAGGGAGGCCACAGGACGAGTCGCCAAGTGAGCCATCGAGCTTGGGCCTCATGATTTGAAGTATATGCCACATACTGCCATTAAATCTCAGGCCTTGGTGGACTTTATCAATGATTGGACAGAATTACAGGCACCTGAGGAGAAGCCATATAACACATATTGGACGATTCACTTTGACGGGTCCAGGCAGCTAGAAGGCTCAGGGGCTGGAGTGGTTTTAACTTCCCCTCGAGGTGACAAATTTTGTTATGTACTCCGGCTTATGTTTCCGTGTACTAACAATGCAGCTGAGTACGAGGCCTTACTCCATGGTCTCCGGATGGCTAAGGAGATGAACTTAAGCCGGGTAAGATGCTTGGGCGACTCAGATCTCGTGGCTCAACAGGTGTCCGGCAAGTTGGATTCCAAGGATCCCCTTATGGCGGCTTATCATCGTGAAGTAGATGCTGTGGCTGGTCACTTCAAGGGTTATCAAGTGGAGCACATTGATCGAAGGAAGAATGAGGTGGCTGATGCTTTAAGCCGGTTGGGATCCCAACATAAGCCGGTGCCGCCTAACACCTTTCTCGATATTCTACATAACCCTTTTGCCAAAGACCCGGAGGCATAGCTGGTGGCGGCTCTTCACGTTATCCTGGATTGGACAGTGCCTTATTTGGCTTATATGACCCGGGGTGAGTTACCTGAGGATGAGACGTTGGCAAGACAAATCGTCAGGCGCTCCAAATCTATGACGATTGTTAATGGCGAGTTACATCACCTAAGTGTCACCGGGGCGTTTCAATGTTGTGTGTCCCCTGCAGAAGGCCAAGAAATACTTCGTGAGATCCATGAAGGGGATTGTGGCCATCATGCCGGGTCAAAATCTCTGGTAGCAAAAGCTTTCCGTCATGGTTTCTACTAGCTGACGGCTCATGCTGATGCGGAGGATCTGGTCAGCAAATGTGATGGTTGTCAAAAGTTCTCACGACGAGCTCATGTGCCGGCTCAAGAATTGAGGATGATCCCAATCACTTGGCCGTTTGCAATCTGGGGGCTTGACATGGTTAGGCCTTTCAAGAGGTCTAAGGATAAAAAGACACATCTCCTGGTGGCAGTTGATAAGTTTACAAAGTGGGTTGAGGCAGAGCCGGTCAGTAAGTGTGATGCAGCCACAACGGTTGGATTCATGAAAAAGGTGATCTTTCATTTTGGTTTCCCACACAACATCATAACTGATAATGGCACTAATCTCTCCAAGGGTGCCATGGAAGAGTTCTGTCAACGAGAGCATATCCGGCTTGATGTTTCGGCTGTTGCTCATCCTCAATCCAATTGTCAAGCAGAAAGAGCTAATCAAGAGATCCTGAAGGGTATCAAGCCCCGGCTCTTGGTCCCTTTACAGTGGACTCCGGGTTGTTGGGTGGAGGAGTTACCTTCTGTGATTTGGAGCATCAACACTACGCCTAACAGATCTACAGGCTACACGCCTTTCTTTATGGTGTATGGTGCAGAGGCGGTCCTGCCAAGTGACATCCGGCACGATTCACCCCGCGTGGCGGCTTACGTTGAGGCTGACAACGAAGAAGCTCGTCAAAATGCACTTGACTTATTAGATGAGGAGCGAGACTTGGCAATAGCCCGCTCGGCGATTTATCAACAAGACCTGCGCCGCTATCACAGCCGCCGGGTTAGGAGCAGAACCTTTCAGGAAGGCGACTTGGTGCTCCGGCTCATCCAGGATCAGTCTGATATGCACAAGCTATCCCCGCCTTGGGAAGGGCCCTTTGTGGTCAGCAAGAATCTGCACAACGGGTCATACTACCTCATCGATGTTCGAGAGCACACAGACTCACGTAAATCGGAGGAGGAGACCCGCCGGCCGTGGAATATTGCTCATCTCCGGCCTTATTATACTTAAGCCACCGGCTTTCAAGATGTATATATTTTTTGACAATGTATATATTATATAAAGAAATAAAGCAGGACCTCCGTCCTTTTTACCCTCAAAAATCTATGTGTCTTATTTATCAGGTAGTGGAGACAACCACCAAGGAGTGGATCACATCCGAATCCGGCTTTCCCTTTGGACTGGCTTATGATCATATCTGAATTTAGCCATGGTCACTTGGGGGCTTCCTGTTCAAACATAGGTCGTATTCGAACCAAAGAGAACATAGCTGTCGATACCCACTTGATCGGCATACTGCCAAATCCACTTGGGGGCTTCTTGATCATATTTGAATCATAGCATAACCCCTTTGGGTCTGACGTGGATCGTATTTGAATCAACGTCATTAAACAACTCTTATGTTCACTTGGGAGCTTCCTGTTCAAACATAGGTCGTATTCGAACCAAAGAGAACATAGCTGTCAATACCCACTTGATCGGCATCGCCAAAGCCACTGGGGGCAATATGATTGTATCCGAATCTAGCTTAACCCCTTTGGGACGGTTTTCTGATCGTATTCGAATCAGGAGCCTGTGAACATTGCTTATTATCCTTATAAGTATAATTACTTTGACTATCTTGAAAGCTTCTTGCAAGCATTATGAGATGGTTCTCGATTCTTCCGGTTTAATATTGATTACCCCAGGTTCTTAAGTGCCAGTTAAGCATCATATGAGTCGGGAAGATTATCAAAGGGATCGCATGTATGCTATTGTGATTATATTTAATAAATAATCCTAAACCGGCCTGTATATGATGTCTTTGGGTCATGTTCCGGGTTATCACTACTCTATATAAACCTCTGGCGCGATAAACCGCCAAGGAAATTTTGCTTGTTTTATGTGCAGGATAAGGCAAAGCAAGTTAAACATCAAGGAAATAAATGTCAATGTAAGCCAGAAAAATATAGTGATGGCGGCTTACGAAAGTAATAAGCACCATAAACATGCGCGAAGGCATGACAAACATTAAGAGGTTTTTTCTATCCTATTACAAGACTCCCCGAGTCTGAATAAGTGAAGCATTGTTTTTGCAAAGTTATAAAACGCCTGGCGGTTCATTCCTTCGGCGGGCTTGAAGACTCTGGGTTATCCTTCTCCGCCTCTCCGTCGGTTGCTTTGTCCTGGAAGGTGGACGAGGCCCAGTCAATGCCACTCAAGGCTTCAAACTCAGCCTCATCATCTATTAAACTGGCCGGGTCCACTTCAGGGGCAAAGGTATGCTTACGCGTTGGAGGGATCAGGCTGACTTGGTCATATGGAATGTTTGGAATTCTCCGGTTCTCGCTATCATAGCCCGACGAATACTTAGCAAGATCAGTATCATTCCCAATAAGGGTAGCCAAGGGACGTACGACTTTGACACAGGCGGTGAAATCTTGATCATCAAATGCAGTACCATCCTCTTTCAGGCTTGGATATCCAAGAGAGAGGTCAGCCAAGTCAAGCTCTAGCATCCATGCCTTTGCCCAGCTTAATGCGGCCACGGCTCCGGCTCTTGAAGATGACCGCCTTAAATCCTGAATTCGTTGAGGCAGCAGTGTGAGATGCTTCAACACATCTTGTAGGAGGTGGGGAGTGCTATTTGATAAGGCCACAACGGCCAAGGCACGTTGTGACCCGGAGTACAGCTGTTCCACTAAGGTGTAAATAGCCTTAGGCTTGATCAGCATGTTTTGCTTGAGGTTGGTACTCCTGGGGCCTGTATGTTCACAAGCATAACAATGAGCCGGAGGTAACTATTACAATAGTCATTGGAAGATTACAATGCTTGAGGTTTTTCATAGTAACTTACCGAAGATGGCTGAGACCATTTGGGATATCTGCTGTTTCAAGTCAGATAACTCAGTTGTTGCCTCTGCAAGAGCTGTTTCTGCCGTCTCGCCCCGAGTCACCAGTGAAGACTTCTCATCAGCCCAGATTTTCTTCTCTGACTCAAAATTTTGCTTCAACTTCTCTTGTTCAGAGACGCTGAATTCAAACTTGGAGTTGGCTTTCTGAGTTTCAAGCTCTTGAGTGTTTAGCTGGCTCTTCAGGTCAGCAAGCTCCGACTCAAATTGACTTATGGTGGCCTGTATTGATACCAGGTTATGGTAAGAATCATGGTAAGGTAACATTCAAGTCCCAAACATTTTACAAGTAAAGATATTTGGCACTTGGGGGCTAATGTATGCTTAAAGAATTTTTAACCTACCCTACCGGGTCATACATATTAAGTCTCAAGCACTTTACAAGTAAAGATACTTGACACTTAGGGGCTAATGTGTATCGCAAGTTCAAAGTATCATGCTATCACTGGGTTAAATATATTCTCTTTAAACCGGACAAACAAATAGTAAGCATATTTCTAAGTCTACAACATATTCATTCATAAGCAATAGACTTGGGGGCTGGTACAGTAAGTAAGATTCAGGAAAATAGCTTAAGTTATACCTCAGATTTGTGCTGTATTGGTTTCACCATGTCAATTTCTAGGTCGCGGCTATTATGCACTTGATTCAGATAGCCCGAGACTATATCACCAATGCTTAAGTGAGTATAGTCAGTGATGTCCTACTTGGCTTTTCGACGTTGGGAAAATTCTTCCTTGGCAGTGCATTGGGCAAGAACAGTAGGACGCCCCGGTTCAACAAATTGACTTTTTAGAAATTCAACTTTCGGGTCAGTCGTCTTGGCCGGGTTAGGAGCGTCCGGGTTATCAGAATTGTGGATAACATCTTCGGTAGGCGGATCAAAGGTTGGCACCGGAATATCAGAAGCCGGTTCAGGTGGCGGTTGATGGGTGGAGCTGTCAGGAGCGGACAAGTCAAGTGCCGGTTCAGTGACAACCGGGTCTTGGGACGGCTTATTTTTCCTTGCCCTCTTGCTGGGCTTCACTAGCAGGCTGTCAATAAAGGTAGAAGGATGAATATTAAAGCATAAGTACAGTAAAACCTAAAGTAAATAAGGTTACATTACTCGGGAGCCGTTTTGAAAGCCGACATGTTTGATTGCATAGACTCGTCGGAGGAAGGAGAGGTATCCTGATAATTGGAGTCAAATGAATTGAGAGGTTGGCGAATCAAACCCGCCAAAGGTAAAACAGAACATAAATCGGAGATAACCTCGGTCCGACGCTTCCTAGTTGCATCGCGTAAGCCGGAGGAGAGTTATGTGTCTTGATTGGCCCGAGTCTGCCTCTAGTTCTCAAGCTGTTGTTGCTTCAAAAGAAATTGAGGATCTTGATAAGCTAGAGGATGTGAAAATCTTACTTTCCGGGTCACCCTTCAGATTTTTTGTTTTGGCAAAGGCTCTAAGTCGGAGGAGATTATAGTTACCTCTTTTTCAACTACTTGACTGTTCCCTGTATCCTCCTGAAAGGATAGAATGTCAGTAAAATAACGACAGGGGAGTTAAGAAAATTAAAGAATTACCTCTTCATCATCCGAAGAAGTATCATCCAATTTGAACAAGTCGGAGGCGCTGTGTTTTTTCTTCTTTGAGGTTCCCGTGTTGGCGGCTTTCCTTTCAGTTTTCTTGGCTGCCCTGGCTTGTTTGGCAGCCTCGTGGGCATACTTGACCTTCCAGAAATTATCATCGTCCTGTGGAAAATGACAAGGAATTATAAGTACACATAAGGTATAACATGTTAAAGAGTATTTATTAAGATTGATAACTCACTGCAGGGGCCGGGTTCTTCTTGCAGAAGGGAAGTAAGCCGAAGGCATTACTAGTTACAGTGCCCTCCTTCAGCAGTGACTGGGTTGTAGCATCTACCACATCATCTGGTAAGTCGTCAGGACTATGACGCATTGGATCATCCTTCTCGCTTGTGTAAGTACACATTAAGCCGGAGCGGCGGCTTAATGGAAGTATTCGCCAGGTGACCCAGACTCGGACCAGATCGATGTCGTTTAACCCGTTTACTAAAAGAGCTTTGATCTTCTTGATGGTGGGATTGAGAGGCAGACGCTCAACAACGGTCAACTTATCCGGTAGCTGATGGTTGGATTCAAGGCGCAGGGCGTGGAAGCCGGGCAGAGGCCTCTCATCAGCCGGTGAAGTGTCCTGACAGTAGAACCACGTCTGGTTCCAATCTTTTGGATGGCTCGGCAATTCAGCATAAGGAAAAAGGCAGTCTCTGCGCCGCTGAATCGAGATGCCGCCAAGCTCAAGACTAGGCCCGTTGGCCCGTTCATTCTTTCGGTTCAAGTAAAAAAGCTCTCTGAACAAAAGCAGACTTGGTTCTTCTCCCAGGTACACCTCGCAGAAGACTTGGAAGTTGCAAATATTTGACACGGAATTGGGTCCAATGTCTTGAGGTCTAAGATCAAAGAAATTCAAAACTTCCCCGAAGAATTTTGAGCCGGGAGGGGCAAATCCCCGGTTCATGTGATCCGTGAAAACTATCACCTCCCCTTCTTTGGGTTGAGGCCTCTCTTCAGACGGGTCAGGGGCACGATAAGACATGACCTCCTTTTTTGGCAGATGGCCAGACTTTACAAACTCAGCCAGTTTACTCTTAGTGACTATGGAGGGGACCCAATTGCAGGTCACAGGGGCCTTGGTTGCCTTAGGTGCCATGACAACAGTTGGCCTACGACAAAATAAGAGGTTTCGGTTCAATTTAACCCGGGGGAAAATATCTTAATTATTCAAGGTGGCGGCTTAAGAAGGGGCCTAGTGATATAAGGGTAACTATACAACAATACTTAAGCCGCTACATGTATCAAGCAATTGAAACTTCTTAAGGTCATGAGAAGCAAGCAAGGTTCACGGTTCAGGGTCATGTATTTAAGCCGGTTACATGGACAGTTGTGTTTAAGGGTATTTGACAGAAGCAGTTTTTCTGGGTGATACAAACAGGTTTCATAATCTGCTACTGTTATTTCAGATCAAAGATCTGTTCTGATAAGAAAATTTTCTAGACCTCAAAGCTGACGCAGACGTGTTCATAGGCTCGAATGAGGCTCTTATGCAGAGAAAGGGATCTGTTTTCTATCCAAAACAAGTACGAAAACAACTACCGCGGCCATTTTATATCATTCTCAGATCAGAAGAGGCGTTTAAGAGGAAAACTAACAAGGGTTTGGCTCTAATGGTGATGAACTCCAACGAACTCGAGGAAGCTCTAATGCGGATCTAAGCAAAGAAGGGAAGGGAACTTACGGATCTGGATGGGCTGCAGAAGTTCATCGCGTTTCTCTGGTCCAACCAGGTCGATGCAGCGGCCTGGGACGGTGAAGACAGGAAGCTTGACAACGGCGGCGGCGGAGCTCGAGAGGAGGCAGGAGGAAGAAGACGACTGAAAGAGAGAAGAATGGAAGACCTAGGTCGCGCCTATTTATAAGGAGAGGATAACTGAGACGGTGCGAGAAACGAGGAGATAAGAGTTATTATCCAGCGGCCCCGATGCCTCGATTTTCGGAACAATCAGTAAAAGCAGAGATCCGTTGGAGGATACGATGGAATAGAAAAAGAATTTAAGAAAGGATGACGTCACGCCGGGTTAACACAGATCCAGAAGATGATGTCATGGCGGGTTAAAGAAAACCTTCCGCACAGTCAGAAGACTGAAGATTTATTCTTTAAGGTATTTTAAGATTGACATGAACAGGTTCAAATCAATCTGGGGCCTAATGTTGGGGATATAACTATTTGTGTAAGCCGCCCAGGAGGGGCCAGGTTATGCAAGGAGGATTCACCAGAGAGAAGCCCAAGACCAAGCATGAAGATGGCGGTTCAATAAAGGGCTTAAGGCCCACAGGCGACTTAAGGCCCGTTGTAGTAAACCGCCGTAATGGCATGACTTGTATCATAAGGTAGATTTAACTAGTCACCGAGCCGGACACTGTTATAAGCCGGTCGGGACTCTGTAAGCCACAGGGCATCAACTCGTGTATATAAGGGGACGACCTGCTGGCGGCTTAGGGAAAGAAACAACTCATCGAGAGCGGGGCATAGCGTATCTTGCTCCCTGGTCATCGAAACCTCAATACCAACCCAACTATACGTAGGCCTTACCTTCACCGTAAGGGGACGAACTAGTATAAAACCTCTCGTGTCCTTTGTCCCAATTTAACCTCTTCAAGCTTCCTAGTTGCGATGGCTCCACAACTAAGTCCTTTCACGAGGACATCTGACGTGACAATTCCACGGCACTCTCCTCATCATCTCTCTCATCCAATGAGCTCACAGTTTCATCAATTTCTTCTTCCATAGACTCCTGCAAAATGTTAGTCTCTTCTTGGACAGCGGAGAAGTCCTCAATATATGGTTTAATGTAGCAATATTTAAGTATGGCAAAAAAATTAGATTTGTAAAGAGGAGCATCATACTTTTCAATAAAATAAGGAACTTCATAGGCACCCTTAAAAAGCAACAAATTCTTCAATTTGTTCAATATCAAAGTAATTATAAACACCCTTGGCATAAGAGGATAATATTCCATTATCCTTAAACTCACATTGGAAGAAAAGGTGTTTCTTAGGGTCTTCGGAACAACAAGTAAAATCATGTACTTCACATAAATTCAAAGCATAGCAATAAAAACTATTAATATGATGCCACAAAAGTTTCCCTTTTTGAGATAAGCGATGTCGCACAAAATAAGCATGCTCATTTAATGATTTTCCCTCAACTAAGCTAGTTGGGTTTTCAACACGAGCACAAATGGATCGAAGATGGTCCAAATAGAAAGCTTCATTAGTATGATAGATTTTGGGTGGTTCTTTAACCATTGGTTTAGTAGGTACAACTATTTTTTTGGTATTTTGCGTTTTCTACCCATAACTAGAGATAGAAAACAAGAGCACAAAATAAAATTTACTTAGTGATAAAGCAAACAAGCACACATGATAATATTCACCCCATGCTATTTCTCCCCGGCAATGGTGCCAGAAAAAGGTCTTGATAACCCACAAGTATAGGGGATCGTTTGTAGCCTTCTTAGATAAATACGAGTGTCAAACCCAACTAGGAGCTAAAGGTAGAACAAATATTCCATCAAGTTCTATCGACCACTCATACAACTCTACGCACACTTGACGTCCGCTTTACCTAGAACAAGAATAGAACTAGAAGTACTTTGCGAGAATAAAACTACAAATAAATTGCAAGGTAATAAAAGTGGATAGGTTTTGTCAACAAGAAAGTCATTTGTCCCTAGGCAATCGATAACAAGTACCGGTAATCATTCTTGTAATTTTATATGAGGGAGAGGCATAAGCTAACATACTTTCTCTACTTGGATCATATGCACTTATGACTGGAACTCTAGCAAGCATCCAAAACTACTAGAGATCATTAAGGTCGTGAAACCCAACCATAGCATTAAGTATGAAGTCCTCTTTATCCCATACGCAACAACCCACCTACTCGGGTTTAAGCTTTTGTCACTCTCGCAACCCACTATAAGCGAATCATGAACGTATTACAACACCCTACAACGGGGATCCCTCACGTTTGCGCGAGATGGAGGGTGCCGTAGGACAATACCATAAATGAAATATACAATCATACCAACCAAGATCGCGATTAACCCATAGGACAAAATGGATCTACTCAAACATCATAGGATAGCCAAATATCATTGGGAAATAATAGATGGAGTTGAGCACCATGTTTAAGTAGAGATTACAGCGGGTAGAAGGGGTGTTACACCGCTGCATAGAGGGGGAGAAATTTGGTGTTGATGGTAGAAAGATTGTTGATGTAGATCACCGTCACGATCGTTGCCCCGGCGGCACTCCGACGTAATCGGGGGAGAGGGGAGAGAGCCCCCTCCTTCTTCTTCCTTGGCCTCCCCCCTAGATGGGTGGAGAGTTCCCCCTCTGGTCCATGGCCTCCATGGCGGCGGAGGGGCAGGGGCCCATCTGAGATTGGATCTCCCTCTCTGTTCTCTTCTATTTCGCGTTCCCCAGATCTGGCCCTTCACGGTTTCTTAAATTCCCAGAGATCCGTAACTCCGATTGCGCTGAAATTTTTACACGATTTTGTTCCATAAATTATCTTTCTTGTGCCAGAAGAAGGGCCCCAACCGACCTTCGAGGAGGGCACAAGATACCTAGGCACACCAGGGGGTCCCCAGCGATCCCTGGTGGGTTGTGGTCACTTTGGGCCCCCGTTTGTGTTGATTCCACCTCCCAAAAATCATAAATATTCCAAAATAATTCTCCATAAATTTTTATCGTGTTTGGACTTGGTTTGATATGGATTTTCTGCGAAACAAAAAGCATGCAACAAACAAGAACTGGCACTGGGCACTGGAACAATAGGTTAGTCCAATAAATCATATAAGAAGTTGCCAAAAATATGTGAAAGTTGTGTAACATTGGCATGGAACAATAAAAAATTACAGATACGACGGAGACGTATCGCATGCCAACTCAATAGACACCTTTGGAAATACCTGTAGAGCATCTTTATGATCACCCAGTTAAGTTGTGACGTTTGATAGCACACAATGTATTCCACCGGTATCCGGGAGTTGCATGATCTCATGGTTAAAGGAATATGTATCTGACATTAAGAAGGCAGTGGAAATAAACTGAACGATTGTAGGACCTTGAAGTATGTCTAGAGGGGGGGGGGGTGATTAGACTACTTGACCAATTAAAAACTTAACCTTTTCCCAATTTTAGAGTTTGGCAGATTTTAGCTATCTTAGGACAAGTCAAGCAATCATCATATAATTCAAGCAAGCATGCAAAGAGTATATAGGCAGCGGAAATTAAAGCATGCAACTTGCAAGAAAGTAAAGGGAAGGGTTTGGAGGATTCAAACGCAATTGGAGACACGGATGTTTTTGGCATGGTTCCGATAGGTGGTGCTATCGTACATCCACGTTGATGGAGACTTCAACCCACGAAGGGTAACGGTTGCGCGAGTCCACGGAGGGCTCCACCCACGAAGGGTCCACGAAGAAGCAACCTTGTCTATCCCACCATGGTCGTCGCCCACGAAGGACTTGCCTCACTAGCGGTAGATCTTCACGAAGTAGGCAATCTCCTTGCCCTTACAAACTCCTTGGTTCAACTCCACAATCTTGTCGGAGGCTCCCAAGTGACACCTAGCCAATCTAGGAGACACCACTCTCCAAGAAGTAACAAATGGTGCGTTGATGATGAACTCCTTGCTCTTGTGCTTCAAATGATAGTCTCCCCAACACTCAACTCTCTCTCATAGGATTTGGATCTGGTGGAAAGAAGATTTGAGTGGAAAGCAACTTGGGAAGGCTAGAGATCAAGATTCATATGGTAGGAATGGAATATCTTGGTCTCAACACATGAGTAGGTGGTTCTCTCTCAGAAATGGTAAGTTGGAAGTGTAGGTTTGTTCTGATGGCTCTCTCCACGAATGAATAGGAGGTGGAGGGGTATATATAGCCTCCATACAAAATCTAACCGTTACACACAATTTACCAAACTCGGTGGGACCGATTTAGTAAACCTAGTGACCGTTAGGATTTTCGGTGGGACTAACATGCAACTCGGTCGGACCAATTCGGTTAGGGTTAGGGCATAACGTAATCTCGGTAAGACCGATTACACAGACTCGGTGAGACCGATTTTGGTAATAAGCTTTCCAGAGAGTTGGTCAGGTAAACTCGGTGGGACCGATTTGCTCTTTTCGGTGAGACCGAAATGTTCCAAAAGGGAAACAAAGAGTTTACATTGCAATCTCGGTGGGACCGATCGCTCACTTCGGTTAGACCGAAACGTTACGAAGGGAAACAAAGAGATTACAATCCCATCTCGGTGAGACCGAGATCCCTATCGGTAAGACCGATTTGCCTAGGGGTTGTGGCAGTGGCTATGACATTTGAACTCGGTGGCGCCGGATAGGAAGAATCGGTGTGACCGATTTTGGCTTTAGGTTTAGGTCATTTTTGGATGTGAGAAAGTAGCTGAGGGTTTTTGGAGCATATCACTAAGCACATGAAGCAAGAGGCTCATCAAGCAACACCTCATCCCTTCTTGATAGTATTGGCTTTTCCTATAGACTCAATGTGATCTTGGATCACTAAAATATAAAATGAAGAGTCTTGAGCTTTTGATCTTGAGCCAATCCTTTGTCATTAGTACTTTGAGGGATCCACTTTCATCATCCATGCCATGCCATTCATTGAGCTTTCATGAAATAATAGTCTTGGAATAGCATTAGCTCAATGAGCTATATGTTGTTATGAATTACCAAAACCACCTAGGGATAGTTGCACTTTCAATCTCCCCCTTTTTGGTAATTGATGACAACATATAGATCAAAGCTTCGACAAATGATAATAAGATTGAATAACATCGTTGCTTTGAGAAGTATGTGATAAGCAAGAGCTTCCCCTAAATTTGTGCATAGTTTAAGATTTGCTCTGGACTGCAAATGCACAAGGAATTAGGCTCATGGGTTACTCTTCCATGTCACATACCTCTTGGTGGAGCGCTCAAAATGATAAAGATTGAATACATGCACTCATCACCAAGCAAAGTGAATGATCACATATGGATAAGATAAGATAATGTCATCAAACATGCATAAGTGTAGCTTATGATCAAACACGTGATCATCAATGTCTCACAAAACAACATAGTATCTCAAGCAATCAAAAAACAAACAAGTTTGACCACCAAATCAAGAGAGAACAAAAGAAACACACACTCTCTCTCTCTCTCTCTCTCGAAGCCTATGATCTATACATATTTCTCCCCCTTTGGCAACAAGTTACCAAAAAGGTCATAGAAAATGCATAGTGCTAGATCGACTCTCAGGCTTGATCTTCAGGTGGTGGTGTCCGGATAACTCCAAGAACGAAGGCTTCAGTTGAAGTAGAGGGTGCTGGAGGAGTTGATGCTGGAGCTGGTTGCACTGGAGCTGTAGCTGGTGCAGATGATGTGGCTCTGGTGTCTGTAACATGCACAGCAGTTGACCTCTGAGCTCTAGGCACTCTGGCAAATACATTAGTGGTAGTCTTGCCCTGCCTCTCCTGCATGTCATCCTGTAGCTGCTCCACAATTGACTGAATCTCACTTACTTTGACATCTAGATCATGGAATTTTAGTTCCATGATTCTTTCCAAGCTCTCCTGATTTCAAGTGAGGGTGGCCAATCCCTTCTCAATCCTCAGAGTTGATGCTATCAAGTAACCAAGCTGCTCCTGCTTGTTCTTCAAGAAATACTCAGATGCCTCCTCTTGAGTTGGCATCTTGGCAGCCTTCTCTTTCCTTGCCTTCTCCTTCTTCTCTTGAGCTTGTACTGATGATGGTTCATTTTCATTCATGACAACCTGATTGTCCTCAAAATCTGGATAGAGAGGAAAATGTTCCTTATCCAATAGATATTTTCCTGTGCCCATCTTTGAGTTAATCAACTCCTGAATCTGAGGGGCATATCCACAACTCCTCTTCTGATCTGCTGCAGTCCTCTTAATGGCCTCTACCATAAGGCTCATGACCTTGAATTTCTGTGGCACATCAAACAAATGCAACATGTTGATTTCATGCCCTCTAATCATGTTGTGGTCACCAGACTTAGGCAACAGAGTGTGCCTTAGGATCCAATTGATAGTTGGCAGCCCTGACAGAAGAAGGTGGACTAACCCAAACTTATGTGTCTCAATGGCTTTGTCTGGGATCTCCTTGTACATGTGTGCCATGGAATTGTGGTCAATCTTCTTCTTGGCATAGACATCCAAGTCATCTTCACTTTCCTTTGGGGCATTGATCAGTTTTTCCCATTCCTCAACTGTTGACTGGTACCTTGTACCTTCAGACATTCAAACTATCCTCCCATATGGATAGAAGTGTGCTGTGGAGTAGAATTGCATAATGAGTTCATCATTCCAGTTGGTGAGCTTTTGCCCAACAAAATCTGTAACTCCACAAGCAACAAAACTGTCTTGCACTCCAGGATAGTGTTCTTCATTGTCTTTCATGTAGGTCCAGTTGACCCACCTCATATCACACACTATGGGCTTCTTGTCCAACAAGATTGTCTCATAGAAGTCCTGTTGTTCCTTTGTATGGAACCTGTAATCAATAGCAGTTCTTCTTCTTGTGGCATATGGATCTGTCATCCTCCATAGCCTCAACCCTGAGTCTCTTCTGATGTTCATGTCTTCAGCCACAGGATGGGCATCATTGTGGTCTGGTATCTTGGGCTTGAGCTTCCTCAGAACTTGTCCTTCTTCATCTTCCTCATCAGCAACTTCAGACACTGGGGCCTTTTTCTTCTCAGCAGCCGGAATACTCCTGGTATTCATCTTAGGTGCAAGCTTGGCCTTGGGGGAAGCTTTGGGTGCTTCCTTGGGCTTTGATGTTGCAGCCCCTGATCTAATAGCATCACCCATAAGCTTTTGTGCCTTGGGTGCTGGTGCAATAACCTCTTCTTCCTCTTCAGAGTCTCTCCTCATTGAGGGTTTTCCAAGAACCTGGGCAGTAGTGGTTCTGGCTCTCTTCTTCTTCTTATCCTGAGCGGCAGCTTCATCTTCTGATTCAATGGTAAACTTCATAGTTTCTCCAGTGGGAACTTTCTTGGGTTTGGAAGTTGACTCTCTTTGCAGGTGCCTCTTTGGGTTCAGACTTTTCTGGCACTTGAGTAGATCCTCTGACTTTCAGCATAGGTGTCCTCTTGGTAGGAACCTTCCTATTGAGTCCAGGTTTAGTGTTATGTGCTAAGGCATACTCCTTTTTGAGCACTACCTTCTTGGAGGTAGCCTCATCTTCAGCTGCCACATAGTCCTCATCCTTAGAGTCTGAGGTTCTCTTCCTTCTGGCTCTTGTGGGTGCCTTAGGCAAATTGCTAGGAGTGCTTCTGCTGCCATCATCTGAAGAACTTGAGGGACTAGTGCCCTCACTCATGTGAATCTGCTCTTCTGACCTGTTCTGGCTGTCCCTTTGGTCTGACATGCTGCAAACACTGACTGCTGACCCTGTGAAGAGTTATAGATGAGATAGAGTGGATGAGCATCACAAAATGCAGAGATTTTTGCAAAAGAATGATTCAAAAATTCAGTTTTAATTTTCCACAGAAAGCATTTCGGATCAACCGATTTTCAAACTCGGTGATACTGAAGCAGTTTTGGAACCTAAACTGATGAACCCGGTTGGACCGAGTCACAGTTCGGTGGCAACGAGACTGCTAGGGTTTCACAAAGTCCTAAAATCGGTCTCACCGATTAGCAATTCTCGGTCAGACCAAGAGTTACTAGTGCAATGGCATTAGCCAAAATGGTGGGACCAAGTTTTTCAATTCGGTGGGTCCGAGATGGTTTCGGCGGAAACCTAACCCTAAATTTCTAAATCTCATCTAATCTACGGATTGCATTGACTGGATAGGAGTGTTTCAATCGTGGCAAGAATCATTAAGAACACAATGTGCTAGGAATCAGACGAGGATAGCACAGTGATCGAGTCCATACCCTAGCTTGGCGATGAACTCACTACGGCGGCAACGACGGGGGTGAAATCCGTTGACGGCGGCGGAGACCAGCGACAGGAGGCGGCTGGCGACGAGGAGACGATCCGGAGACCCTGATGGCAGAGCGAGCTATTGCGCGGGCGAAGAGGTTCGGAGAAATTTCCAAATTTTTGCCCGTGACTATATATAGCCCGTCCCTGTCGGTGTGACCGAGTGGAACAACTCGGTGGCACCGAGATGCATAACTGTGTACAGTTACAGCAACTCGGTGTGACCGAAAAGTTCAAATCGGTTGCACCGAGATTGAAAACCTAGATCGACTTAGTGATCTCGGTAGGACCGAAATGGAGGAATCGGTCAGACCGAGAATCACAAAGATGTTTTGGAAGTTTAAGTCTATGACGAATCGGGGACTCCGAGTGCTCCTCACACAAAGTGGTTCGAATCTGACTTGACCAAATTTTGTGATGTAGCATGAATAGAGTTTGAGACGAGAAAAGCATAGATAGCTAGAGAAGGTTCTTAGGCATTCTTGTCCATCCACTTGGCGAAAAAGGAAAAGAAGCCAATCAATCAAAACAACAAGTGGATGTCCTTGAATGAGTAAAATATGCACCAACATGCTCACACAATAAGATGGCAAATGAAATATGTGGCAAAACATGCACAACCAATTCTAGCATCTATCAAACAATTGGCGATGACTAGGTCATCTATATATGAGTATATTGACTTAGGAGTCAAATGAAAAACATTTGATCATAGGTCATACTCATCGTTTAAGCTCAAGTGGGCTTACCACTTTTACATAATGCATTGATGTGTTCACACCATTAGAGTTGCTTTGACTCAATTCTTAGAGTTAAGCTCCCCCTAGATGTGAGATCCCCTTTTAGAGGGATGAACTAACCTTGGGTTTTGTCGATGATGACTTCATGTAGGTGTTGAAGATGTGGATGCACAATGTTGATGTAGATCATTTGGAGCAATCCTTTGGAGTGAGTTGCACTTTAAACTTACCTACATGGGTTAGTCCCACAAGGAACAAACAAGAATATCCATAGACATAGAGTGATGCACACACAAGATGATGTCCATGAAATCATTAGATTACCTTGTCCCTTGCCTTACCAACATGAGGGTTTGTGACTCCTTGAACTAGTGCAAGATGTGGAAGTTGATTGCACTTGTTCTTTCCATAATGATATGAGTGAAGAATGTTGGCGGAGTCACCCTCAAGAACTCTCTAGTTCTTCTTCTTCGGGATCCACATCATCTTTATGGGAATCCTTGGAGTTGTAGTTGTACTTGATGAAGTAGAACTTGACGTAGTCTTGGGAACCCACTTGAACGAGGCCTTAGGTGCTTCTTCAAATGCATCAATCTCTTCTTGAAGCTTGTCATTGCCTTTGTTCTTGTGGTCTTGTGGTGGAAGATCATCTTGTGCTTGTGGTCCTTTGAAGGAAGTAGGATCATACTTCTCTTGTTGAGGAACAAACTTCGTCTTGGGGTATTGATCTTCTTCCCACTCAACTCCATTGGCATTGAACTTTCGTTCAAAACCAACACCTTGATTCTTCCGGTGCCTTCCTTGCTTGCGTACAATTTCCTCGAATTTCTTACTCCTGGCAAGGCTCTTGTAAACACCTTTCTCTATAATTCCCTTCAATAAGCTATTTTCTTACTCAAGTGTAACTTGGCTAAGAGAATCATTAGTGGAATCAAGAGAACTACTAGAAGCAACAATATTGGATTTGACATTGTTATTGTTACTACTAGAGGAAGGATCTTTCTTGTACTTGTTACTAGACTTGACTTGAGGCATGTAAGTAGATAAGAGTAAATGCTTGGCAATGTAAGAAGAACTTTTCTTACGGAGATCATCATTGATTGCCTTTAATAACTCATGCTCTTGCTCAAGATTGAGCTTTTCAAAGCGTAACTTCTCATGAGCCCTTAAAAGTTCTCGATGATCTTCAAAGATAGTTTCATGAGACAACTTAAGAGTGTTTAGTTCTTTAGTTAGAAGCTCAATCTTCTCCTTATCATTGTCATTCGTTTTATCTTGATTAGCATGATTAATTGATGTTTCATCATAGTATTCATCACTAGAGTTGTCAACAAGTAAATCATCATCCACAAGCAAGTCATCTTCATCACTATCGAAGTCAACATACTCAGGATGTGTTACCTTTGGACCTTTGGCCATGAAGCATCTTCCAATTCCTTCATTTGGTGAATCAAATATGTCGTAGGAGTTGGTTGACACAAGTGCTAGACCGGCAACACCTTCATCTTGAGTATATTCGGAGTCAGAGTGATAGCTTCTCTCAGAGTGATTGTCAGAGTCGGAGCCGGATACCCATTCACTAACATGAGCTTGATGTCTTCGTTTTGTGTAGCTCCTTGATGACTTGTCCTTCCTTTCTGAATCCTTGCTTCTCCGTGAGGGTCTTCGTTCATAACGATCATCTCTACTCCTCCTGTCTCTCGATGGTGATTCTTCTCTTTTGCTTCTTCTTTTTGGAGAATCTTCTCTTCTTTTGTAGGGTGTCGTACACTCATTGGAATAGTGTCCGGGTCTCCCACAATTGTAGCAATTTTGCTCTCGGCTAGAAGATCTTTTGTCATTGTAAGACCTTGACTTGGAGCTTGTTTCTTTGCTTCTACTCTTGTAGAATTTGTTGAAGTTCTTCACCATTAAGCTCAATTCTTCATTGAAGGTTTGTTTCTCACTTGATGATGTGGGGGCTTCACTTGAGGCTTTGTAAGCACCACTTGACTTGTTGTGAAGTTCCTCCTTATCCTTGAGTGACATCTCATGAGCAACAATTCTTCCAATGACTTCTGTTGGCTTGAGATCTTTGTAGTTTGGCATCATTTGGATCAATGTGCACATGGTATCATACTTTCCATCCAATTCTCTTAGGATCTTCTTGATGATGAATCTGTTGGTCATCTCTTCACTCCCTAAGCCGGCAATCTCATTTGTGATAAGTGCAAGCCTAGAGTACATTTCAGCGACACCTTCACCATCCTTCATTTTGAACTTGTCAAGCTAACTTTGGAGCACATCCAACTTGGATTCCTTGACGGAGTCGGTACCTTCATGCATATCAATCAAAGTATCCCAAATTTCCTTTGCATTCTCAAGACGGCTGATTTTGTTGAATTCTTCGGGGCACAATCCATTGAAGATGATATCACAAGCTTGAGCGTTGTATTGCAGCATCTTCAATTCTTCCGCATTAGCTTCACAGTTCGGCTCTCTCCCATCAAAGAATTCACCTTGCAAGCCAATACAAATAATTTCCCAAACGGCGAGGTTATGTCCGAGAATATGCATTTTTATCTTATGCTTCCAACTAGCAAAATTAGTACCATCAAAGTAAGGACCTCTATGGTGATAATTTCCCTCGCTAGACGCCATACTCTCCTAGGTTGTGAAACCAAGGCTATGACCACTAAAAGCTATGGAAATCAAAGCAAATGGAGACCAAAGCTCTGATACCACTTGTAGGACCTTGAAGTATGTCTAGAGGGGGGTGATTAGACTACTTGACCAATTAAAAACTTAACCTTTTCCCAATTTTAGAGTTTGGCAGATTTTAGCTATCTTAGGACAAGTCAAACAATCATCATACAATTCAAGCAAGCATGCAAAGATTATATAGGCAGCGGAAATTAAAGCATGCAACTTGCAAGAAAGTATAGGGAAGGGTTTGGAGGATTCAAACGCAATTGGAGACACGGATGTTTTTGGCGTGGTTCCGATAGGTGGTGCTATCGTACATCCACGTTGATGGAGACTTCAACCCACGAAGGGTAACGGTTGCGTGAGTCCACGGAGGGCTCCACCCACAAAGGGTCCACGAAGAAGCAACCTTGTCTATCCCACCATGGCCGTCGCCCACGAAGGACTTGCCTCACTAGTGGTAGATCTTCACGAAGTAGGCGATCTCCTTGCCCTTACAAACTCCTTGGTTCAACTCCACAATCTTGTCGGAGGCTCCCAAGTGACACCTAGCCAATCTAGGAGACACCACTCTCCAAGAAGTAACAAATGGTGCATTGATGATGAACTCCTTGCTCTTGTGCTTCAAATCATAGTCTCCCCAACACTCAACTCTCTCTCATAGGATTTGGATCTGGTGGAAAGAAGATTTGAGTGGAAAGCAATTTGGGAAGGCTAGAGATCAAGATTCATATGGTAGGAATGGAATATCTTGGTCTCAACACATGAGTAGGTGGTTCTCTCTCAGAAATGGTAAGTTGTAAGTGTAGGTTTGTTCTGATGGCTCTCTCCACGAATGAAGAGGAGGTGGAGGGGTAAATATAGCCTCCACACAAAATCTAACCGTTACACACAATTTACCAAACTCGGTGGGACCGATTCAACAGACTCGGTCGGACCAATTTAGTAAACCTAGTGACCGTTAGGATTTTCGGTGGGACTGACATGCAACTCGGTCGGACCGATTCGATTAGGGTTAGGGAATAACGTAATCTCGGTAAGACCGATTACACAAACTCGGTGAGACCGATTTTGGTAATAAGCTTTCCAAAGAGTTGGTCAGGTAAACTCCGCGGGACCGATTTGCTCTTTTCGGTGAGACCGAAATGTTACAAAAGGGAAACAAAGAGTTTACATTGCAATCTCGGTGGGACCGATCGCTCACTTCGGTTAGACCGAAACGTTATGAAGGGAAACAGAGAGATTACAATCCCATCTCAGTGAGACCGAGATCCCTATCGGTAAGACCGATTTGCCTAGGGTTTGTGGCAGTGGCTATGACATTTGAACTCGGTGGCGCCGGATAGGAAGAATCGGTGTGACCGATTTTGGCTTTAGGTTTAGGTCATTTGTGGATGTGAGAAAGTAGCTGGGGGTTTTTGGAGCATATCACTAAGCACATGAAGCAAGAGGCTCATCAAGCAACACCTCATCCCTCCTTGATAGTATTGGCTTTTCCTATAGACTCAATGTGATCTTGGATCACTAAAATATAAAATGAAGAATCTTGAGCTTTTGAGCTTGAGCCAATCCTTTGTCATTAGTACTTTGAGGGATCCACTTTCATCATCCATGCCATGCCATTCATTGAGCTTTCCTGAAATAATAGTCTTGGAATAGCATTAGCTCAATGAGATGTATGTTGTTATGAAATACCAAAACCACCTAGGGATAGTTGCACTTTCAACGATCATATGCTAAGCTAACAGATGGGTCTTGTCCATCACATCATTCTCCTAATGATGTGATCCATTATCAAATGACAACTCATGTTTATGGTCAGGAAACCTTAACCACCTTTTGATCAACGAGCTAGTCTAGTAGAGGCATACTAGGGACTTGGTATTTGCTTATGTATTCACACATGTATTTAAGTTTCCAATTAATACAATTCTAGCATGAATAATAAATCTTTATCATGATTAAGGAAAATTAATAATAACCACTTTATTATTTTCTCTAGGGCATATTTCCAACAGTCTCCCACTTGCACTAGAGTCAATAATTTAGATTACATAGTAATGAATCTAACACCCATAGAGTCTTGGTGCTGATCATGTTTTTCCCATGGAAGAGGTTTAGTCAACGGGGCTGCCACATTCAGATCCATATGTATTTTTCAAATTTCTATGTCTCCATCCTTGACCTTTGCACGAATGGAGTTGAAGCGTCTCTTGGTGTGTTTAGTTCTCTTGCGAAACCTGGATTCCTTCGCTAAGGCAATTACTCTAGTGTTGTCACAAAAGATTGTAATTGGTCCCGATGCACTGGGTATAACACCCCGATCGGATATGAACTCCTTCATCAAAACTCCTTCACGCGCTACTTCCGAAGCAGCTATGTACTCTGTTTCACATGTAGATCCCTCCACGATGCTCTGCTTGGAACCAACTGACAGCTCCACCATTCAATATAAATATGTATCCAGTTTGTGACTTAGAGACATCCGGATCCGTGTCGAAGCTAGCATCGATGTAAACTTTTACGATAATCTCTTCGTCACCTCCATAAACGAGAAACATATCCTTGGTCCTTTTCAAGTACTTCAAGATGTTTTTGACCGATGTCCAGTGATCCACTCCTGGATTACTTTGGTACCTCCCTGCCAAACTTATGGCAAGGCACACATCAGATCTTGTACATAGCATGGCATACATAATAGAACCTATGGCTGAGGCATAGGGAATGGCTTTGATTTTCTCTCTATCTTCTGCCGTGGTCGAATTTTGAGTCTGACTCAATTTCACACCTTGCAACACATGCAAGAACCCTTTCTTTGACTGGTCCATTTTGAACTTCTTCAGAACTTTGTCAAGGTATGTGCTTTGTGAAAGTCCTGCGTCTTGACCTATCCCTATAAATCTTGATGCCCAATATATAAGCAGCTTCACCGAGGTCTTTCATTGAAAGATTCTTATTCAAGTATCCTTTTATGCTATCCAGAAATTCTATATCATTTCCAATTAGTAATATGTCATCCACATATAACACTAGAAGCGCTACAGAGCTCCCACACACTTTCTTGTAAATGCAGGTTTCTCCGTAAGTCTGTATAAAACCATATGCTTTGATCACATCATCAAAGCGTATATTCCAACTCCGAGATTTTTGCACCAGTCCATAAATGGATCGCTGGAGCTTGAACACTTTGTTAGCACCTTTAGGATCGACAAAACCTTCTAGTTGCATCATATACAACTCTTCTTTAAAAAAATCCGTTAAGGAATGCAGTTTTGACGTCCATTTGCCAGATTTCGTAATCATAAAATGCGATAGTTGCTATCATTATTTTTATAGACTTAAGCATCGCTACGGGTGAGAAAGTCTCATCATAGTCAACCCCTTGAACTTGTCAAAAACCTTTTGCGACAATTCGAGCTTTGTAGATAGTGATATTACCATCAGCGTCTGTCTTCTTCTTGAAGATCCATTTATTCTCAATGGCTTGCCGATCATTGGGCAAGTCCACCAAAGTCCATACTTTGTTCTCATACATGGATCCTATCTCAGATTTCATGGCCTCAAGCCATTTGTCGGAATGTGGGCTCATCATAGCGTCTTCATAGTTCGTAGGTTTGTCGTTGTCTAACAACATGACCTCCAGGACAGGATTACCATACCACTCTGGTGCGATACGTGTTCTCAGCAGTAACTCGATCTGAAGTTTCATGATCATTATCATTTGCTTCCTCTCTGGTTGGTGTATCAGGAAGGGAACAGTTGTCTCTAATGTGCTACTTTCCAATTCGAGAGAAGGTACAACTATCTCATCAAGTTCTACTTTCCTCCCACTCACTTCTTTCCAGAGAAACTCCTTCTCTAGAAATGACCAATTCTTAGCAACAAAGATCTTACCTTTGGATCTGTGGTAGAAGGTGTACCAAATAGTTTCTTTAGGGTATCCTATGAAGATGCACTTCTCCGATTTGGGTTCGAGTTTATTAGGCTGTAGCCTTTTGACATAAGCGTCGCATCCCCAACCTTTAAGAAACGACAGCTTAGGTTTCTTGCCAAACCATAGTTCATACGGTGTCGTCTCAACGGATTTAGACAGTGCCCTATTTAATGTGAATGCGGCTGTCTCTAATGCATAACCCAAATAATAAAGGCAAATCGGTAAGAGACATCATAGGATGCACCATATCTAATAAAGTACGGTTATGATGTTCGGACACACCATTACACTGTGGTATTCTAGGTGGTGTGAGTTGTGAAACAATTCCACATTGTTTTTAATGAAGAACAAACTCATAGCTCAAATATTCGCCTCCGTGATCAGATCGTAGAAACTTTATTTTCTTGTTATGATGATTCTCCACCTCACTCTGAAATTCTTTGAATTTTTCAAATGTTTCAGACTTGTGTTTCATCAAGTAGATATACCTATACCTACTCAAATCATCTGTGAAGGTAAGAAAATGACGATACCCGTCGTGTGCCTCAACACTCATCGGACCACATACATTGGTATGTATTATTTTCAATAAGTAATTAGCTTTCTCCATTGTTCCAGAGAACGGAGTTTTAGTCATCTTACCCGAGAGGCATGGTTAGCAAGTATCAAATGATTCATAATCAAGTGATTCCAAAAGTCCATTCGCATGGAGTTTCTTCATGTGCTTTACACCAATATGATCTAAACGACAGTGCCACAAGTATGTTGCATTATCATTATCAACATTGCATCTTTTGGCATCAATATTATGAATATGTGTATCACTACAATCGAGATTCAACAAGAATAGACCCTTCATCAAAGGTGCATGACCATAAAAGACTCATATAAATAGAACAACCATTATTCTCTGACTTAAATGAATAACCATCTCACATTAAACAAGATCCAGATATAATGTTCATGCCCAACGATGGCACCGAATAACAATTATTGAGGTCTAAAACTAACCCTGAAGGTAGATGTAGAGGTAGCGTGCTGACGGCGGTCACATCGACCTTGGAACCATTCCCGACGCGCATCGTCACCTCGTTCTTAGCCAATCTTCATTTATTCCGCAGCTCCTATTTCGAGTTACAAATATGAGCAACCGAACCAGTATCAAATACCCACGAGCTACTACGAGAATTAGTAAGGTACACATCAATAACATTTATATCAAATATACATTTGTTCACTTTGCCATCCTTCTTATCCGCCAAGTATTTGGGGCAGTTCCGCTTCCAGTGACCATTTCCTTTGCAGTAGAAGCACTCAGTTTCAGGCTTGGGTCCAGCTTTGGGCTTCTTCACGGGCGTGACAACTTGCTTGCCATTCTTCTTGAAGTTCCCTTTCTTTCCCTTGCCCTTTTTCTTGAAACTAGTGGTCTTGTTAACCATCAACACTTGATGATCCTTCTTGATTTCTACCTTCACCAATTTCAGCATTGCAAAGAGCTTGGGAATCATTTTCGTCATCCCTTGCATATTATAGTTCACGATGAAGCCTTTGTAGCTTGGTGACAGTGACTGAAGAACTCTGTCAATAACACTCTCAACTCGAAGATCAATTCCCAGCTGAGTCAATTGGTTATGATACCCAGACATTTTGAGTATGTGTTCACTCACAGAATTGTTCTCCTCCATTTACAACTATAGAACTTGTTTGAGACTTCATATCTATCAACCCGATAATTAGCTTGAAATATCAATTTCAGCTCTTGGAACATCGCATATGCTTAGTGGTGCTTGAAATGCTTTTGGAGGCCCGGTTCTAAGTCGTAAAGCATGACACACTAAACTATCGAGTAGTCATCAGTTCACGTTTCCTAGTCGTTTACAACGTATAGATTAGCAGGAGCGGGTGGGTTACCTAGTGGTGCATCAAGGACATAATTCTTCTATGCAGCAATGAGGATAATCCTCAAGTTACAAACCCAGTCCATGTAGTTACTACCATCATCTTTCAACTTAGCTTTCTCTAGGAACGCATTAAAATTCAAGGGAACGGTAGCACGGGCCATTGATCTAGAACACAGATTTGCAAAAAACTATCAAGACTAAGTTCATGATAAATTTTAGTTCAAATAATCAAATTACTAATGTCCCACTTAAATCAACATCCAACAAGTTGTCTAAGTGATACATGATCCTAATCAACTAACCCATGTCCAATCATCACGTGAGATGGGGTAGTCTTCAATGGTGAACATATCTATGTTGATCATATCTACTATATGACTCATGTTCGACCTTTCGGTCTCCAGCAAGAACCGTCCTTACCTACGCAAAACCACAATGGTGATTATCAAGTTTGCTATTTTCCTTCTGCAAGGACCGGCCGTAGTCAAATTCGAATCAACTAAAGTAGGAGAAACAGACACCCACCAGTCACCTTTATGCAAAACAAGTTGCATGTCAGTCGATGGAACCGGTCTCATGTGTGTGGACATGTAAGATTGGTCCGGGCCTCTTCATCCCACAATGCCGCCAAATCAAAATAAGACATTGGTGGTAAGCAGTATGAACATCACCGCCCACAACTCCTTTGTGTTCTACTCGTGCATATCATCTACGCATAGACCTGGCTCATGATGCCACTGTTGGGAACGTTACATGGAAAACAAAAAAATTCTACGCACATGCCAGATCTATCCATGGAGATGCATAGCTACGAGAGGGGGAGAGCATCTACATACCCTTGTAGATCGCTCAAGCGTTTATCAACACGGTTGATGTAGTCATACACCTTCGCGATCCATCCTGATCAAGTATCAAACGTACGACACTGCTACGTCTTGAGCTTGTGTTGGTTTTCCTCAAAGAGGAGAGGGTGATGCAGCAAGTGTAGCGTAAGTATTTCCCTCAGTTTTGAGAACCAAGGTATCAATCCAGTAGGAGGCTCCTCAAAAGTCCCACGCACCTACACAAACAAATTGAGAACTCACAACCAACGCAATAAAGGGGTTGTCAATCCCTTCACGGCCACTTGCGAAAGTGAGATCTAATAAAGATAGTATGATAAGATAAATATATTTTTGGTATTTTATAATATAGATGCAAAAAGTAAAGATGCAAATAAAAGTAGATTGAAAGCAAATATGATAAGAGACAGACCCGGGGGTTATAGGTTTCACTAGTGGCTTCTCTCAAGATAGCATAAGTATTACGGTGGGTGAACAAATTACTGTCGAGCAATTGACAGAAAAGCGCATAGTTATGAGATTATCTAGGCATGATCATTTCTATAGGCATCACGTCCATAACAAGTAGACTGACTCCTGCCTGCATCTACTACTATTACTCCACACATCGACCGACTCCTGCCTGCATCTGGAGTATTAAGTTCATAAGAACAGAGTAACGCATTAAGCAAGATGACATGATGTAGAGGGATAAACACATACAATATGATATAAACCCCATCTTGTTATCCTCGATGGCAACAATACAATATGTACCTTGCAACCATTTCTGTCACTGGGTAAGGACACCGCAAGATTGAACCCAAAGCTAAGCACTTCTCCCATGGCAAGAAAGACCAATCTAGTAGGCCAAACCAAACCGATAATTCAAAGAGACTTGCAAAGATAACTCAATCATACATAAAAGAATTCAGAGAAGATTCAAATATTGTTCATAGATAAACTTGATCATAAACCCACAATTCATCGAATCTCGACAAACACACCGCAAAAAGAGTTTACATCGAATAGATCTCCACGAGAGAGGGGGAGAACATTGTATTGAGATCCAAAAAGAGAGAAGAAGCCATCTAGCTAATAACTATGGACCCTTAAGTCTGTGGTAAACTACTCACAACTCATCGGAGGGGCAAGGATGTTGATGTAGAAGCCCTCTGTGGTCGATTCCCCCTCCGGCAGAGTGCCGGCGAAGGCTCCAAGATGAGATCTCGCGGATACAGAAGGTTACGGCGGTGGAAATTGTGTTTCGTGGTGCTCCTGGATGTTTTCGGGGTACATAGGTATATATAGGAGGAAGAAGTACGTCGGTGGCCGCCCGAGGGGCCCACGAGACTGGGGGTGCGCCCTACAGGGGGGCTCCTATCTCGTGGGGGCCTCGGGTGCTTCTTGACTTGCACTCCAAGCTCTCTGGATCACGTTCGTTCCAAAAATCACGCTCCCGAAGGTTTCATTCCGTTTGGACTCCGTTTGATATTCCTTTTCTTCGAAATACTGAAATAGGCAAAAAACAACAATATGGGCTGGGCCTCCGGTTAGTAGGTTAGTCCCAAAAATGATATAAATGTGTAAAATAAAGCCCATAAACATCCAAAAGGGGTAATATAATAGCATGGAACAATAAAAAATTATAGATACGTTGGAGAAGTATCAAGCATCCCCAAGCTTAATTCCTGCTCGTCCTCGAGTAGGTAAATGATAAAAAGAGAATTTTTGATGGGGAATGCTACCTAGCATAATTCATAATGTAATTTTCTTTATTGTAGCATGAATGTTCAGATCCAAATGATTCAAAATAAAAGTTCATATTGATAAAAGAAATAGTAACACTTCAAGCATACTAATCAAAGTAATCATGTCTTCTCAAAATAGCATGGCAAAAGAAAGTTCATCCCTACAAAATCATATAGTTAGGCTATGCTTCATTTTTGTCACACAAAGATATTCCCAACTTCTATACCCCCAATGACAAGCCAAGCAATTGTTTGATACTTAAATAATCTCAAACTTTTTCAACCTTCACGCAATACATGAGCGTGAGCCATGGATATAGCACTATGGGTGGAATAGAGTATGATGATGAGGATTGTGTGGAGAAGACAAAAAAGGAGAAAGTCTCACATTGACGAGGATAATCAACAGGCTATGGAGATGCCCATCAATTGATGTCAACATGAGGAGTAGGGATTGCCATGCAACGGATGCACTAGAGCTATAAATGAATGCTCAACAAAAATAAACTAGTGGGTGTGCACCCAACTTGCTTTCTCACGAAGACCTAGGGCATTTGAGGAAGCCCATCGTAGGAATATACAAGCCAAGTTCTATAATTAAAAATTCCCACTAGTATGACAAAGACAACTTATGAGACTCACTATATGAAAAACATGGTGCTACTTTGAAGCATAATATATGAGACTCACTACATGAAGAACAAGGTGCTACTTTGAAGCACAAGTGTGGAAAAAGAGATAGTAGCATTGCCCTTTTTATTTATTTATTTTATTTTATTTCTTTATTTTTTTCTTTTTTTGGGGCTTTTTTCTTCTTCTTGACCTTTCTTTTTTGTTTTCTTTGGGCAATATTCTAATAATGATGATCATCACACTTCTATTGATTACAACATAAGGATTACAACTTGAAACTAGAACAAGATATGACTCTATATGAATCCCTCCGGCGGTGTACCGGGATGGTGCAATGAATCAAGAGTGACATGTATGAAAAATAATGCTTGGTGGCTTTGCCACAAATACGATGTCAAGTACATGATCATGCAATGGCAATATGACAAAAGTAAAGTATGTCATGATGATGATGAACGGAACGGTGGAAAGTTGCATGGCAATATATCTCGGAATGGCTATGAAAAAGCCATAATAGGTAGGTATGGTGGCTGTTTTGAGGAAGATATAGGGAGGTTTATGTGTGACAGAGCATATCGTATCACGGGGTTTGGATGCACCGACGAAGTTTGCACCAACTCTCAAGGTGAGAAAGGGCAATGCACGGTACCGAAGAGGCTAGCAAAGGCGGAAAGGTAAAAGTGCGTATAATCCATGGACTCAACATTAGTCAAAAGAACTCATATACTTATTGCAAAAATTTAGAAGTCATCAAAAACTAAGTACTACGCGCATGCTCCTATGGGGATAGATTGGTAGGAAAAGACCATCGCTCGTCCCTGACCGCCACTCATAAGGATGCACAAGCCAAGTATACTTCATGTTTCAAATTTGTTACACAACTTTAACCATACGTGCATGCTACGGAACTTGCTAACTTCAACACAAGCGTTCTTTAAATTCATAATCACCCAACTAACATGACTTTAATATCACTACCTCCATATCTCAAAACAATTATCAAGTGTCAAATTGATCATAGCATCCAATTCACTTCCTATGATAGTTTTTATTATACCCAACTTGGATGTTCATCATTCTAGGACCAACTTTATAATAATAGCAAATACCATGCTGTTATAAAAGACTCTCAAAATAATATAAGTGAAGCATGAGAGACTAGCAATTTCTTCAAAATTAAGACACCACCGTGCTCTAAAAGATATAAGTGAAGCACTAGAGCAAAAACTATCAAACTCAAAAGATATAAGTGAAGCACATAGAGTATTCTAGCAAACTCTAATCAAATAGGCTTCTCCCAAAAGGTGTGTACAGCAAGGATGATTGTGGTAAACTAAAAAGCAAAGACCTATATAATACACGACGCTCCAAGCCAAACACATATCATGTGGCGAATAAAAATATAGCTCCAAGTAAAGTTACCAATGAACGAAGACGAAAGAGGGGATGCCTTCCCGGGGCATCCCCAAGCTTAGGCTTTTGGCTATTCTTAAATATCTTGGGGTGCCTTGGGCATCCCCAAGCTTAAGCTCTTGCCACTCCTTATTCCATAGTCCATAAAAGCTTTACCAAAAACTTGAAAACTTCACAACACAAAACTCAACAGGAAATCTTATAAGCTCCGTTAGTGAAAGAAAACAAAACCACCACATAAGGTACTGCAATGAACTCATTCTTTATTTAATTTGGTGTTAAACCTACTGTATTCCAACTTTTTTATGGTTTATAAACTAATTTACTAGCCATAGATGCATTGAAACAAGCAAACAACACACGAAAAACAGAATCTGTCAAAAACAGAACAGTCTGTAGCAATCTGTAACTAACGCAAACTTCTGGAACTCTAAAACTCCTACAAAAATAGGAAGTCCTGGAATTTTTTTATTGAACATAAGCAAAAAGAATCAACGCAAAAGCACTTTCCTGTGATTTAACAAAATTATATTCGTGCGCCCAAGTTTCTGTTTTTCAGCAGAATCAAATCAACTATCATCGTAGGTTATCCTATAGGTTCTACTTGGCACAAACACTAATTAAAAGATAAAAACACATCTAAACAAAAGGTAGATGCAAGATTTATTACTAAACAGGAGCAAAAACAAAAAAAACATAAAGAAAATTGGGTTGCCTCCCAACTAGCGCTATCGTTTAACGCCCCTAGCTAGGCATAAAAAGCAAAGATAGATCTAACGAGTGCCATCTTTGGCACTAAATTCATAAGTAGCACACATGATAGATTCATAAGGTAATTTGACTTTCTTTCTTGGAAAGTGCTCCATGCCTTTCTTTAATGGAAATTCAAATCTAATATTCCCTTCCTTCATATCAATAATCGCACCAATCGTTCTAAGGAAAGGTCTACCAAAAATAATAGGGCAAGAAATATTGCAATCTATATCAAGAACGATAAAATCTACGGGCACCAAATTTCTATTTGCAACAATAAGAACATCATTGATTCTTCCCATAGGCTTTTTAATGGTGGAATCCGCAAGGTGCAAATTTAAAGAGCAATCATCAAGATCATGGAAACCTAGAATATCGCATAAAGTTTTCGGAATCGTGGAAACACTAGCACCCAAATCACACAAAGCAAATCACTCATAATCTTTAATTCTAATCTTTATAGTAGGTTCCCACTCATCGTTAAGTTTTCTAGGTATAGAAACTTCCAAATTAAGTTTTTCATCATAAGATTGCATCAAGGCATCAACGATATGTTTGGTAAAAGCTTTATTTTGGCTATAAGCATGAGGAGAATTAACAACGGATTGCAACAAGGAAATACACCCTTTTAAAGAACAATTATCATAATCAAATTCCTTGAAATCCGAGATAGAAGGTTCAATATTATTAGAAGTTGAGGATTCTCCAATCTCACTTTTACCAAATTTAGCATTAAGATCTAAAGACTCCGAATTCTTGGGACGCCTTCTAGGCAAAGTTGATTCATCATCAGTCCCATAATCATCAAAATTCATATTGCAAAACATAGATTTAATCGGAGATGCATCAATAACTTTAAGATCCTAATCATTATTTTCATGGAGACTAGAAGAACACGCTTTTATAAAGCTTTCTTTTTTAGCACACAATCTAGTGGTTCTTTCCTTGCACTCGTCAATGGAAATTTCATTACTTTGAGAGACTAATTGATATCATGCTTAGGAGAAGAAGATCCAAGTTTAAGAGAATTAACATCAAGCAAAAGTCTATCAATGTTCCTAGCCAAATCATCAACTTTGAGCAATTTTTCTTCAAGCAAAGCATTAAAATTCTTTTGAGAAATCATAAATTCTTTCACACTATTCTCAAAATCAGAGGGCATCTTATTAAAATTACCATAAGAATTATTGTAGGAATTTCCATAATTATTAGAGGGATTACTAGGGAACGGTCTAGCATTAAAGTTTCCTCTATAAGCATTATTTCCAAAACCATTCCTACCAACAAAATTCACATCCATAGATTCATTATTATTCTCAATCAAAGAAGACAAAGGCATATCATTGGGATCAAGAGGAGTATTTTCAGTAGCAAACATCTTCATAAGTTCATCCATCTTTCCACTCAAAACATTGATTTCTTCTATAGCATGCATTTTTTTACTAGAAGATCTTTCGGTGTGCCATTGAGAATAATTAGCCATAATATTATCAAGTAATTTTGTAGCATCTCCTAACGTGATTTCCATAAACGTGCCTCCTGGGGACGAATCTAAGAGATTTCTAGAAGCAAAGTTCAAACCGGCATAAATTTTTTGTATGATCATCCATAAATTCAATCCATGAGTAGGGCAATTGCGAAGCATCAATTTCATTCTTTCCCAAGATTGGGCAACATGCTCATGATCAAGTTGTTTAAAATTCATAATATCGTTCCTAAGAGTAATGACCTTAGCGGGAGGAAAATACTTAGAGATAAAAGCATCTTTGCACTTGTTCCAAGAATCAATACTATTTTTAGGCAAAGACGAAAAC
The DNA here is from genome assembly GCF_002162155.2 of Triticum dicoccoides. Classification (NCBI taxonomy): domain Eukaryota; kingdom Viridiplantae; phylum Streptophyta; class Magnoliopsida; order Poales; family Poaceae; genus Triticum; species Triticum dicoccoides. The sequence goes on from NC_041389.1 coordinate 243,432,765, forward strand.
CAAACTTTAGCACGATCTCTAAGTGAAAACAGAAATAATTTCAATTTGACAATATTGTTATCCATATCTTTCTTCTTTTGCATATCACACAAATCAACAAAATTGTTTAGATGAGTAGCGGCATCTTCACTAGGAAGGCCGGCGAATTGATCTTTCATAACAAGATTCAGCAAGGCAGTATTGATTTCACAAGACTCAACATCATTAAGAGGAGCAATCGGAGTACTAAGGAAATCATTATTATTGGTATTCGAGAAATCACACAATTTGGTATTATCTTGCGCCATGGCAACAAGTAATCCAACACACAAGCAAGCAAAAAGATGGCAAGCAAAAAAGAGAGGAGGAGATTGGGAAAGAGACGGCGAATAAACCGGCAAGGGGGAAGTGGGGGAGAGGAAAACGAGAGGCAAATGGCAAATAATGTAAATGCGAGGGAGATGGGTTTGTGATGGGTACTTGGTATGTATTGACTTGAGCGAAGACCTTCCCGGCAACGGCGCTAGAAATCCTTCTTGCTATGTCTTGAGTTTGCGTTGGTTTTCCTCGAAGAGGAGAGGGTGATGCAGCAAGTGTAGCGTAAGTATTTCCCTCAGTTTTGAGAACCAAGGTATCAATCTAGTAGGAGGCTCCTCAAAAGTACCACACACCTACACAAACAAACTGAGAACTCGCAACCAACGCAATAAAGGGGTTGTCAATCCCTTCACGGCCACTTGCGAAAGTGATATCTAATAAAAATAGTATGATAAGATAAATATATTTTTAATATTTTATAATATAGATGCAGAAAGTAAAGATGCAAATAAAAGTAGATTGAAAGCGGGGGCCATAGGTTTCACTAGTGGCTTCTCTCAAGATAGCATAAGTATTACGGTGGGTGAACAAATTACTGTCAAGCAATTGATAGAAAAGCGCATAGTTATGAGATTATCTAGGCATGATCATGTGTATAGGCATCACGTCCATAACAAGTAGACCGACTCCTGCCTGCATCTGGAGTACTAAGTTCATAAGAATAGAGTAACGCATTAAGCAAGATGACATGATGTAGAGGGATAAACTCATGCACTATGATATAAACCCCATCTTGTTATCCTCGATGGCAACAATACAATACGTGCCTTGCAACCCTTTCTGACACTGGGTAAGGACACCGCAAGATTGAACCCAAAGCTAAGCACTTCTCTCATGGCAAGAAAGACCAATCTAGTAGGCCAAACCAAACTGATAATTTGAAGAGACTTGCGAAGATAACTCAATCATACATAAAAGAATTCAGAGAAGATTCAAATATTGTTCATAAATAAACTTGATCATAAACCCACAATTCATCGGATCTCGACAAACACACCACAAAAAGAGTTTACATCAAATAGATCTCCACAAGAGAGGGGAGAACATTGTATTGAGATCCAAAAAGAGAGAAGAAGCCATGTAGCTAATAACTATGGACCCATAGGTCTGTGGTAAACTACTCACAACTCATCGGAGGGGCAAGGATGTTGATGTAGAAGCCCTCCGTGGTCGATTCCCCCTCCGGCGGAGTGCCGGCGAAGGCTCCAAGATGAGATCTCGCGGATACAGAAGGTTATGGTGGTGGAAATTGTGTTTCGTGGTGCTCCTGGATGTTTTCGGGGTACATAGGTATATATAGGAGGAAGAAGTACGTCGGTGGCCGCCGAGGGGCCCACGAGACAGGCGGGCGCTTCCTACAGGGGGCACGGCCTCCTATCTCATGGGGGCCTTGGGTACTTCTTGACTTGCACTCCAAGCTCTCCGGATCACGTTCGTTCCAAAAATCACGCTCCCGAAGGTTTCATTCCGTTTGGACTCCATTTGATATTCCTTTTCTTTGAAATACTGAAATAGGCAAAAAACAACAATATGGGCTGGGCCTCCGGTTAGTAGGTTAGTCCCAAGAATGATATAAATGTGTAAAATAAAGCCCATAAACATCCAAAAGGGGTAATATAATAGCATGGAACAATAAAAAATTATAGATACATTGGAGACGTATTAGACACTTCCGCGTTCAGCACACGTTCAACTCGATGACGTCCTCGCCTTCTCGATCCAGCAAGAGAGGCGAAGTAGTCTATGAGTTTTGGCAGCATGATGACATGGTGACAGAGGTGGTGAAACTATCCGCAGGGCTTAGCCAAGCACAACGAACGTGGATGGAGGAGGAACTAGAACTAGAGGGAGACAGGGCGCCTCACACGGCTTGGGGATCGTGGTGTGTGTTGCCCCTCTCCCTCCTCTCATATATAAAGGTGGGGGAGGAGGGGAGGCATCCTAGGGCGCCCCCAAGAGGCCCAGCGGCCGCCCTGGGCTCCTGCCATGCCCCCCCTTCTTTCTTGGCGCTGTGTAGAAGGCAGGAGAGGAGGCTCCCCCTTTCCTTTCTCTCGTGTGCAAGGGAAGGCGGGAGGGGCTAGCCCAACCCCCTTTCCTTCCCTAAAGGCCAACAACCTAGAGGTGGGGCGCACCAGCCCCTTGTGGGCTGGTTTGCTTCCCTCATTGGCTCAATAAGCCCAATAACTCCCCGTGGCCTTCCCGGAACCCCTTCGGGTGATCCGTTAAATACCCAGTGCATTCTGAAATGTTTCCGGAGACCAAATAGTATCATCCTAATATCAATCTTTACCACCGGACCATTCCGAAGCTTCTTGTCATGTCCGTGATCTCATCTGGGACTCCGAACAATATTCAGTCACCAACTCACATAACTCATATAATACTATATCGTCAATGAACGTTAAGCATGCGGACCCTACGGGTTCGAGAATGATGTAGACATGACCGAGACGCTTCTATGGTCGATAACCAATAGCGGGACCTGGATGCCCATATTGGTTCCTACATATTCTACGAAGATCTTTATCGGTCGAACCTTTATGACAACACACGTATTTCCCTTTGTCTGTCGGTGTGTTACTTGCCTGAGATTCGATCGTCGATATCTCCATACCTAGTTCAATCTCGTTACCGGCAAGTCTCTTTACTCGTTCCATAATACATCATCTTGTAACTAACTCCTTAGTCACTTTTCTTGCAAGCTTCTTGTGATGCTGTATTACCGAGAGGGCCGAGAGATACCTCTCCGTCATACGGAGTGACAAATCCCAATCTCGATCCATGCCAACTCAATAGACATCTTCAGTGATACCTGTAGAGCATATTTATGATCACCTAGTTATGTTCTGACGTTTGATAGAACACAAGGTATTCCTTCGGTATCCGGGAGTTGCATGATCTCATGGTCGAAGGAATATGTATTTGACATTAAGAAAACAATAGCAATAAACTGAACGATCATATGCTATGCTAACGGATGGGTGTTGTCCATAACATCATTCTCCTAATGATGTGATCCCGTTATCAAGTCACAACACATGTCTATGGTTACGAAACCTTAACCATATTTTGATCAATGAGCTAGTCTAGTAGAGGCATACTAGGGACACGGTATTTTTTTATGTATCCACACATATATTTAAGTTTCTGGTCAATTCAATTCTAGCATGAATAATAAACCTTTATCATGAATAAGGAAATATAATAATAACAACTTTATTATTGCCTCTTGGGCATATTTCCAACAAAGTCTGCATGCGCTCGACTTAGGGAAACTCCAATGCACGACCCCAAACGGACGTTCGTTTCATCCGCTTTCGTCCGTTTGGGGGTGGCAATAGGGTCGTGTCCGCCTGGATTTGTGGACGCGCCGACCGTGCGCCCAACGCACGGCCGCATCTTGTCCGTTCGAGAATATAACAAATATCTAAAATTAAACATGGCAATAGTTGCACGTCCGAAGTAGTCTTATTACAACCCAATCGAATTAAAAATAATATCAAATAGTCTTATTACAGTCCAATTGAAATTTTTTTGCACGAAAAGAAATTAAACCGATAGATAGATCTATTGGTTGCCAATGTGAGTCCACATGTGCTCAAGCAAGTCATCCTGGAGCTGGACATGAGTATGTCAATCACGCAATTCCCGATGAAACTCGACAAACTGTTCAAGGGTTGCAGGTGGTGGATGCTCAGGCTCAATATTTTCACCCTGGAAGTCAAACCCTTGGTCATAGATGCTATCATCGCGCACATCCACCACGATCATGTTGTGCATGATCGCACAAGCAGTCATCACCTCCCAAAGCTTCTTCGTGCTCCATGTCAATGTAGGGTTACGAATGATACCCCACCGAGACTGAAGCACATCAAAAGCATGCTCCACATCCTTCCTAGCACTCTCCTCCATTTGGGCAAACCTCTATCTCTTCTCTCCTTGAGAATTGGGTATGGTCTTTGAGGGAGTCCTGGATTAGGGGGTGTCCGGATGGCCGGACTATAGCCTTTGGCCGGACTCCTGGACTATGAAGATACAAGATTGAAGACTTCGTCCCGTGTCCGGATGGGACTTTCCTTGGCGTGGAAGGCAAGCTTGGCAATACAGATATGTAGATCTCCTACCATTGTAACCGACTCTGTGTAACCCTAACCCTCTTCGGTGCCTATATAAACCAGAGGGTATTAGTCCGTAGGACGAACAACAATCATACCATAGGCTAGCTTCTAGGGTTTAGCCTCTCTGATCTCGTGGTAGACCTACTCTTGTACTACCCATATCATCAATATTAATCAAGCAGGAGTAGGGTTTTACCTCCATCGAGAGGGCCCGAACCTGGATAAAAACATCGTGCCCCTTGTCTCCTGTTACCATCCGCCTAGACACACAGTTCGGGACCCCCTACCCGAGATCCGCCGGTTTTGACACCGACATTGGTGCTTTCATTGAGAGTTCCTCTGTGTCGTCATCTTTAGGTCCGATGGCTCCTCCAATCATCAACAACGACGCGGTCCAGGGTGGGACTTTTCTCCCCGGACAGATCTTCGTATTCGGCGGCTTTGCACTGCGGGCCAATTCGCTTGGCCATCTGGAGCAGATTGAAAGCTATGCCCCTGTCCATCAGGTCAGATTGGGAAGTTTGAACTACACGGCCGACGTCTGCGGAGACTTGATCTTCGATGGTTTCGAGCCACAGCCAAGCGCGCCGCACTGTCACGATGGGCATGATCTAGCTCTATCGCCGAACAGTGCCCTGGGGGCCGCACCAGTGTCCGCTCTGATCCTTAGCTCGGAGCCGACTGCGCCGATCGAGGACGGGTGGCTAGACAGTGCCTCTGGGGCTGTGATCTCTACGGCGATTGAGCCGTACACCAACCCTGTCCTTTGCGAAGCTCGTGACTCCAAGGCGCCGGACTCCTCTCCGGACTCCGAACCTTCCGTGCCCCTGCCAATCGAATCCGATTAGGCGCCGATCCTGGAGTTCACCGCCGCGGACATCTTTCGGCACTCGCCCTTTGGCGACATCTTGAATTCACTAAAGTCTCTCTCTTTATCAGGAGAGCCCTGGCCGGACTATGGTCAGGAAGGTTGGGATACGGAGGACGAAGAAATTCAAAGCCCACCCACCACCCACTTCGTAGCCACTGTCGATGATTTAACCGACATGCTCGACTTCGACTCCGAAGACATCGACAGTATGGATGACGATGCAGGAGACGACCAAGAACCAGCACCTACAGGGCACTTGAAGGCCACCTCGTCATACGACATATACATGGTGGACATCCCAAAAGATGGGAATGGCTATGGAACAACGGAGGATGACCCCTCCAAGAAACAACCTAAGCGCCGGCGTCAGCGGCGCCGCTCTAAATCCCGCCACAGCAAAAATGGTGATTCCGATACGGGAGATAACACCCCGGACAGTGCCGAAGACAACCCCCTCTAGCAGGATTCAGCGGAGGAGGATGGAGAAGCCAGCCCTCATGAGAGAGCGGCAGACAGAGAGGTAGAGGACGATAATTACATGCCTCCCTCCGAAGACGAGGCAAGCCTCGACGACGACGAATTTGTCGTGCCTGAGGATCCCATTGAATAGGAGCGTTTCAAACGCAGGCTTATGGCCACAGCAAGCAGCCTAAAGAAAAAGCAGCAACAGCTTAGAGCTGACCAAGACTTGCTAGCTGACAGATGGACCGAAGTCCTTGCGGCCGAAGAGTATGAACTCGAACGCCCCTCCAAGAGCTACCCAAAACGCAGGCTGCTACCCCGATTAGAGGAGGAAGCACCCAAACCTACATCACCAACGCATGATGCGGCTAACCGACCACGTCGTGGCCGCGATAGAGAGGCACGGGGAAATGCGCCAGACCTGTGAGATATATTGGAGGACAAGGCAAGACAAACAAGATCGATCTACCGACCGCGTGGGCGCCTCACTACACGTGACGATAACCGTCATGCCGGATACAACAAATCCAGCCGAGCCGAACACAGCAGACAAAGCTCATTTGAGCTACATCATGATATAGCCCAGTACAGGGGGGCCGCACACCCACTATGCTTCACAGATGAAGTAATGGATCATCAAATCCCCGAGGGTTTCAAACCCGTAAACATCGAATCGTACAATGGCACAACAGATCCTGCGGTATGGATCGAGGACTACCTCCTTCATATCCACATGGCCCGCGGTGATGATCTACACGCCATCAAATACCTCCCACTCAAGCTTAAAGGACCAACTCGGCATTGGCTTAACAGCTTGCCAGCGGAGTCAATTGGTTGTTGGGAAGACCTGGAAGCCGCATTCCTCGACAACTTCCAGGGCACCTATGTGCGACCACCAGACACCGATGACCTAAGCCACATAATTCAGCAGCCAGAGGAATCGGCCAGACAATTCTGGACACGGTTCCTAACCAAGAAAAATCAAATCGTCGACTGTCCAGATGCAGAGGCCCTTGCAGCCTTCAAACATAACATCCGCGACAAGTGGCTTACCCGGCACCTAGGACAGGAAAAGCCGAAATCCATGGCAGCCCTCACAACACTCATGACCCGCTTTTGCGCGGGAGAGGACAGCTGGCTAGCTCGTAGTAACAACATGACTAAGAGCCCTGGTAATTCGGATACCAAGGACAGCAACGGCAGGTCGCGTCGCAACAAGCACAAGGTCCGCATTAATGGCAATAATGCTGAGGATACGACAGTCAATGCCGGATTCAGAGGCTCTAAACCCGGTCAGCGGAAAAAGGCATTCAAAAGGAATAATCCGGGCCCGTCCAATTTGGACCAAATACTCGATCGCTCGTGCCAGATACACGGCACCCCCAAAAAACCAGCCAACCACACCAACAAGGATTGTTGGGTGTTCAAGCAGGCAGGCAAGTTAAATGCCAAAAACAATGACAAGGGGCTGCATAGCGATGACGAGGAGGAGCCCCCGCCGCTGAACAATAGAGGACAGAAGGGCTTCCCCCCACAAGTGCGGACGGTGAACATGATATACGCAACACACATACCCAAAAGGGAGCGGAAGCGTGCACTAAGGGACGTATATGCGATGGAGCCAGTCTCCCCAAAGTTTAATCCGTGGTCCTCCTGCCCGATCACTTTTGATCGAAGGGACCACCCCACTAGCATTTGCCATGGCGGATTCGCCGCATTGGTTCTAGACCCAATTATTGACGGATTTCACCTCACCAGAGTCCTGATGAACGGCGGTAGCAGCCTGAACCTGCTTTATCAGGATACAGTGTGCAAAATGGGCATAGACCCCTCAACGATTAAACCCACAAAGACGACCTTTAAAGGCGTCATACCAGGTGTAGAGGCCAACTGTACAGGCTCAGTTACACTTGAAGTGATCTTCGGATCCCCGGATAACTTCCGAAGTGAGGAATTAATCTTCGACATAGTCCCATTCCGCAGGCTATCACACACTGCTCGGACGAACCGCATTTGCAAAGTTCAATGCGGTGCCGCACTATGCATACCTCAAGCTCAAGATGCCAGGCCCTCGAGGAGTCATTACGGTCAACGGAAACACCGAACGCTCTCTCCAAATGGAGGAGCATACGGCGGCCCTCGCGGCGGAAGTAAAAAGCAGCCTCTCAAGGCAATTCTCGAGTCCGGCTATTCAACATCCGGACACCGTCAAGCGCGCCCGGAGTAACCTACAACAAGACCGCCTGGCACATTCCGAGCACGCGTAGCAATGCGGCCCCAACCTCAGCCCTCGCGAAATTGCAAAACCAGTACTACGCTTACATAATTACGCTCTGGAAATATCATGGGCATAGGGGGAGGGGCATGACCATGGAAGGCCCAGAATGCGGCTCAACCGCACCAGGGGCTCCCGATTGTGTCATTCTTTTTTCTTATTACTTTCAGGACTCCGTTCTCAAGAAGCCCTGTCCGGCAGTAGAATCGCCGAACACACGATGCAACAGCCAGGGAAGCAGAAAGCTACATCGAGTGTCCAGGTGGTCTCTATAACGAGCATTATACTTGTTTCACATATCATCCCGCAGCTCTCCCCTGGAGGGGGACATGTCAAATAGTCCCGTCCATTGCTTATCGCACTATTTGTATCATTCTGCTTTTACCGCAGCCTTTTTGAATAAACAATACATAGCTTCTACCTATTATTGCATTCCTTTTTTTATCTATATATGTTCACTTATGACATGTTGCATCCGTACACTTTGGTATGGCCAAATACACCAGGGGCTTAAGTACCCCAAAATATGGTGTGATAAGTCCGAACACTTTCACAAGTGCGGCACCCCGAACTTATATCATTATATGCATCGGCTCCGAATCATGGCTTGGGTCAATAGTTGGGTTTGCCCGGCTCCCATGTTTTGGTACCTTACGTTCCGTTATATCGGCTAAGGTAGCGCTGGGAGAACCACTGTGATTGTGCCCCGGTTGAGCTGGGTTAAGCACCTCAGTGGAGAAAGCTAAAACTGACCGTCATGATAGGGCGAGAGCTGGTCGCTGTTCGAGAGGTTTTCGAGTCCCTAAAGACTTATGCCGCTTAGAGCGAGGAGTCGGCTTTGTCCGGCCCAGGCGTGGATAGCGCCCCGAACTCGGTCTTCCGAATACTAGGGGCCTCGCTGAAATTTAAAATTATAGAATTCTATGGCTAAGTGAGAGTGTTCAAGCATTATAGTCCGGTTACCTCGTTCATTGCGTTGAGCGCCTCCCTCGAAGGACCCAAGAATGGGAAAAAGAGTGCTCAAGTTTATCCCGAACACCCCAGCACTCGTGGCATGGGGGCAGAAGCCGACGACTCTCCATCTCTCAAATTTAATAAACGGCCGCACAGAAGATAATATTTTAAATTCACAAGCGTTGCTTAGCGCATATGAACAATTTTTCAGCGTACGGGATAACAAATGTGAGTTTACTCAAAAATTACATCTTTGGAGCATTCACCCGCTATAAGGCGGGCACCCTTCAGGACGCCCTCATAATACATCTCGGGCTTGCGATACTCCTTGCCCGACGGTGATCTGTCCGTCACAAGCTTCTCAGCGTCCATCTTGCCCCAGTGCACTTTAGCACGGGCAAGGGCCCTACGGGCACCTTCGATGCAGACGGAGCGCTTGACGACTTCAATCCATGGACAGGCGTCCACCAGCCGCCTCACCAGCCCGAAGTAGCTCCCAGGCATGGCTTCCTTAGGCCACAGCCGAACTATGAGGCCCTTCATGGCTTGTTCGGCCACCTTATGGAGCTCGACCAGCTGCTTCAGCTGGTCGCTCAAGGGCACCGGGTGTCCGGCCTCAGCATACTGAGACCAGAACACCTTCTCCGTCGAGCTCCCCTCCTCGGCTCGGTAGAACGCGGCAGCATCGGACACACTGCGGGGCAGATCTGCGAATGCTCCTGGAGAGCTCCGGATTCGGGTAAGTAACAAGTAATTCACTTTCACGTGCCTGCTTTGCATAAAGAATGCCTTACCCGCCGCTATCTTCTTCATCGCTTCAATTTCCTGGAAGGCTTTTTGGGCTTCGGCCTTAGCGGCTTTGGCGCTCTCAAGGGCCGAGGCGAGCTCGGACTCTCGAGTCTTTGAGTCACGCTCCAAACTCTCGTGTTTTTCCACGAGAGCCTGGAGCTCTTGCCGCACCTCCGCCGCCCGCGCCTCCTGCTTCTCTCGCTCGGTGCGCTCCGCGGCCGCATTGCTTTCGGCCTTGGACACGCTTCCTTCAGGGTCGCCACCTCTTTCGTGGCCCCTGTAATACTCACGTTATTCCTGTCATTTTTTGCAACCACATATTTTATATACTTCCATAAGGTATTACTTACCTTCCTTGTCCTCGAGCTGCTTTTTGGCAAGGCCGAGCTCGTTCTCGGACCGCTCGACACTACTAGAAAAACCCCTACTAATGGCGCACCTAATATGGCCATTAATGGCGCATCTGTGGTGCGCCATTAACAGCACGCCATTAGTAATTTTTACTAATGGCGCACCACCTGGTGCGCCATTAGTATCTGGTATACTAATGGCGCACCTCGGGTGCGCCATTAGTATAGGCCAGGTGCGCCATTAGTATGCCTCCCAGGGGCCATGTATACCCAGGTGCTTTGGCATACTAATGGCGCACCACCTCCGGATGCGCCATTAGTAACCGCGGCATACTAATGGCGCATTGCCCAGTGATGCGCCATTAGTATGCACTCTCATACTAATGGCGCACTGTCATGTGATGCGCCATTAGTATGAATATTAGGTTTTTTTTATTTTTTTATTTTCTGTTTTTTGCACAGGTTACAAAATGTATAATTTGACAAAATATAGACAGCACACATCAACAACAGATTCATCAAATACAATAGAAGATTAGTCTTTGAATACAATTCATCATATTAGTCTCCGAATACAATTCATCATATTAGTCTCCGAATTGAAAAGACCGAACAAAGATAGAACATTATATTACAAGTCTCGAGACCGCGAGTAGCGAGTCTGTCTTCACATTACAAGTCGATATCGATCATCTAAACTACCATCACATAGAAGAGAGTTGTGGTCATCACGATGAGCATCATCACGATGAAACTCGTCTTCATCCGGTTCCTCCAACGCTCCCTCCCCTCTCCCGCTAGATAGCGGGCGTATCTAGATTCGGCCTCGGCCCTAGTGGTGTACCCTTTGTAACTGTTACCGCTGAATCGGTGAACCTGTCTCCGACACTCCTCCCAGTCATCGTAGACTCCGGGAACCTTACCCTTGTACACGACATACGTCGGCATCGCTATGCACTAGCCAAATGAAACGTTAGTACCAATTCACAGACAATACATAAGCAATATATAAGTATGCAACAGAACGATCGAAAGAGAAAAGCAAGACATTAATAGCATCGATTACATCTAAGTTGAACGAATCTCGAAACAAAAGAGACATACTACAAGTTCATTAAAGTTTAATTACAACATGAGCCAATCGATGTTTCAGAACTAGACAACTCGACTCAAGGGACCGGAGCGTGGATGAAGCCGCCGTCTATCGTGGGAGTCATGAAAGAACGGGCGTTGCCATCCTGCATTTGTAGCATTGTGTCGATGTCACTGTTGGACGGTTGATTTCTGAGGTAGAACTGCCCCGAGGTACGAAGGACATCTTGATGGATGATTTCCGCAAACTCCGACTGGATGCGAAAGAATTCTTGTCGGAGGTCCGCGTCCTGGATTGCCGACACGCTCGCGGCCCAATCTTTGAGTTTACTCGGTAGCAGAAGTTGATGATGGTCCCGTACGATCGCCCGCATGTGATGGATGGCGTAGTAGGCACCCTTCTGACCGCCAGGCGGCTGCTTGACGCAGCAGAACGTCGTATTGTGGGAGAACACGTGCTTGCCGTACTTACGAATAGGCCTGGTGAAGGTGCCTCCAGATTGGGCGTAGCCGGGGAGAACATCATCAAGAACCTTCTTGACATTTGTGTAGTCTACGTTCGACTGACGGTCCAGGTCGAAATACGTGGCCATGGAATATTTGGGGCTTAGGAGGATGAGCGTGCAACGTGTGTCACTGCAGAAAACACGGAATGTTAAAAGAAAAACGATCGAAATGTAAGAATTCATATGTTACGAGCCGGTTGAGGGGAGGACTTACTCGGGAAAGTAAGGCACGAGGAAGTTATCCTTATCTTGGTTTGCCAGAATGACGCCTTCGAGGTAAGAACTCGCGACTTGCCGGTCCCCAGCGCTGCCCAAGATCTTGGCACGCATGTAGAAGGGGTCGACTATCACGATGTCCGGGGTCTTGTCGCGAATGATCCGCATCTCCATACTCAGCAAAAATAGCCGAACGAAGGTGTAGTGGAGCGGATGAAGGTTCAACATAGCGTGGATGTCATCAAAACGCAGGACGATCGTACGCCCGATGGAGTTATCCACAAAGCCCTTGCCCTCTGGCACCTTGGCCGCGAAAACCGGGTATGCCACATCCTTCTCCCTGAGACGCCGCTTCTCCAAAGCAAGAACACTGTCATGCAGACTCCGCATAGCACCGGTTGCAGCATTGAGCATATTTGTCGGTAGCATCGCCCTACCCGCCACATGCACCCTCCTCGAGATATCCTGCGGTGAAGGTGGCCCGTCCTGAGCACGGATCATACTCGGTGCCGGCTGGCTCGCACCCTTCTTAGTCTTTCTTTTGCGTGCCTTCTTCTTCTCCTGTAATGGGACCGAGTTTTGCTCACAGACCGCCTTCTTGAGTGTGTTGGGACTAATAATATTTCGCACCTCGCCTATCTGAGGCTCGGTGAAGTCGGCAGCTGGAGGCGTCTCCTGAGAGCTGAACGCCAGACGGCGCCTGTTGCAACTTGGCTTCTCCGCGGTACGAGCTAGATCGCACACATCTTTTGTTGGGTTTGGTTCTTGAGAAGGAGGCCCCATGAAGTCGCCATCGTACCCATGCTCGGCAAAGTACTGATCAACATTGCCAAATGTATCATCGTCGTCGTCGTCGTCGTTCTGATCCTGTGCCATATGCATGTTTGGATCTAGTGGCATAGGGATGTCCGGCACCGTTACGGCGGTCTTGCCATGGGGCCGACTTGGCGCCGGCACGACTGGCGGTGTTGTCTTTGGGGTGGTGTCCCCCGCCCCAAACGAATCTGGCTCTTCGGCCAAAGCAGGGGCCAGCTCAGGCAGGCACTGAGGGTCATCACGTCTTCATCGTCGGCCCCGATGGGTCGAATCGGAGGTAACAAGTCGTCGCAGCCTGGCAGCACCCGAACCAGTTGAACCCTAACCAAGTTGGGTGGCATATGGGTACCGTGGAACAAGGGGTTGCCCGGTTGAACGATTTTGCCCTTGGCGACATCGACCAACTCGTTGTTCACAAAGTGGAGGAGAGTGCACGGAACGTCGGCGGCGCCCTGCGAAAACATGTAGGGCGTCAGGGATGCCCAGTCAAAGGCAAGGAGATGAAGTCCTCGGCCGAGAGAGGCTTAATTAGTTACCGTGATGATGGCGTCGAGCTCGGCTAATGTCGAGGCACCGCCAACGGCGGGCGTGCAGTTGACGGAGGGGCCGCTTGCTGAAGAGGTGCCGGCCGGCGTACACCCGGGTGCATTAAGCTCCCGTGCCGGCGTCGGAGACACCAATGCCGCCTCCGCCGGAGGCACCAATGGCCCCGCCATCGCATTATGCGAGTTGCTGGCCATGAAGCTAGGAATCGGGGGCGGCCCCTGTTGGCCGCCCGCAATCCACGCACTCAACCCCGAGATCAAGGTAGGCACAAGGGCGGTGATCGTCGCTCCGAGTCGTTGTTCCACTTGCTCTTGGACAATCTCCGGAATCCGCGCCACCTGTGCCTTGAGTTCTTGAACCTCTCGCGCCTGGCTTTCCGAGCTGGTCTTTTTCTCCTTCCGCACACCAGCGGTATAGTATGACCCCCATTTTGTCGACAAGCCTTTGCCGACCACACGACCAGCTGACGTTGGCTTACTGAGCTTATCCTTGTTCTTCATTACATTCAACCCCCTATTTAGAGTGGTGTCCCAAGGGTTGCTCTTAGTCGACTCCGCGCTACTGCTTTCAGTCGCCTGCGGAAGGAATGTGAACCATTTAGAAATTTGGCTTCATTAATTAGAATGCAACCATATGGAGCTAATTACGCGGGGGTGTATTCCTTACCAGAACAAGCTCAAGCGCCCTGGTCTTCGGATCCGTGGTAAGCTCCTTTGTTATCGGGTCCTCCTTGTACCGGGCCCTGACATAGTTCCTAGTCTACTTGTTATCGCTGTATTTCTCGAAGCGGGGCGGTAGGCCTTGCTTGGCACGGTCTGTGTCCTCCTTATCCCATATAGGCTCCGCCACTCTGTAACCGCCGGGACCGAGTGTGTGTTCCCCTATGTTCAGCTCCCGCATTTGTTTCCCCCACTCACTTGATTGGGAGCTTGCGGTGCTCGAGCAATTGATCTTGAAGTCGTTGTAGTCATCTTCGGTGATCGAAGGATTTTTCTCCTTGATCTTCTGATAACTCTCACCTTTCTCGATCATTCTCTTCACATTGCTTTTCCAAGTAGACAGGGCCTTGCTCATCTTCGTGAGGGCAGCATTGTTCACTTTATTCCCTTTGAGGCTTGTGTTTTCAAATTCAGCGGGGAACTTGTATCGTTCGTGCAGCTTCGTGAAGAGGAGGTTGCGCAAATTCCCTCGGTCAGGATGCCTCAGGTTCTCGGTGTTGATCGAGACGGTGCTCCGGACAATGCACCCGAGCTGAAGCGAGTACCCCTTGACTATTCGTTCGGGCGCCGTTGGATTCCCGTTGGAGTCCACTTCAGTAACTTCCTCCTTGAGGGTGCGGAGCATGATCGGGCGCCGGTCCTTCCGTTGCCTCTTCGGTTGGCTGCCATCTGTGCGTGCGCCGCCATCATCAGTGGTGGCATCCTCGGCGGCACCAGCAGTGGTGGCATCAGTGTGGTCATCCTCGACGGCACCATCTGTGGTCTCAGGATCGGTGGGGAAGGCGGCGGCCTCATACAAGTGAGGTTGTTCCTCCAGCTCCTGGGACAGCTCCCAGAATGCCTTGCCGCCCGAACCCCCGGCCTCATCGTTGTGGGCCATGTTTCTCTCTAAATAGAAACAAAGTTTGGTCAAAAAGTTGGTTATTGTCAAGGAACAAGATCTCTAAGTTGACCAAATAACCTAATTCTCAGGATAACCTAGTTCTTGAGGGGTGTGTCTAGAAAGTTGGTTGCTGCAAAGATACAACGTTGTGAGTTTGGTCAAATTGTCTATGATGTTTGTGATATTGCCTTGGATCTTGAAGGCACTGTTGCATGATGCAGTGGTACAGCCAGCATGGGACCTCATCTTTGCAGGCTAATTTTCTAGATTGTAACACTGGGATTTGTGCACAAGCTAAGCTAGCTAAGACAGTAGCTTCCTTGCAACCCACAAAAGACAAAGGAAAAGGGGTGAAAAGGGGGAGATGGTTAGCTTTGATGAGCAGGCAACATCTTCCTAACCCCCTTCTTCTTGTCTCCTCTCACTATCTCTCTCACACACATGGCAAGCAAGGGTGTCTGAGTGTGTGAAAAAAATACTAAACTAATCCAACCACTAAAGCAAATTAATTTTTTATCTCGGTTGAGAATCGGGCACCTTCTAGGTCAAGAAAATTGGGCATGACCTTTGCTAATTTTCTTGACCTTGGAGTGCCCCATTTCTCAACCGAAACGGAAATTAATCAACGTTTCAGGAGAAAGGGGTCATTTTAGAAGATCACAAGTAGCAGCAGCATCACTTGACAAAATCACAACTAGCAGCAGCAACTCGCAGATAGCAGCAGCAGCATCACTTGACAAGTAGTACAGCAGCAGCAGCAGCAGCATGCATGCACTTGGTGCACAAAGTCCCATTTTCAATTTAGTTTCAGTAAAAATGCCACTAGCAAATACAGAGCAAAAATCCACTAGAAGTACACTGTAAACCCACTAACATTTACAGTCTAAATTCCACTAACAATTACAGAATGACAAAACAATATATTTATACTACAACATATATAAAGAAATCTCCGAGTATGGAGATCTTGTAATCAGAAGTAAACACAAGCAAGCTTCAATCCAGATAAAGGCACTGGAGGCAAAGGCACTAAATCAAAATAGACACCTTAATTGTTTGTGTCCTACATATGTACACCGAAACAAGAATATTACTTTATACTGCAGCCATCACTGCAGCCTGAGCCTCACCCGTTAACTGTTGATTCCTCAAAAAACCAACCTCTTATCTATACTTACTAGTACTTTATACTGCCAAGCAAAACCCAAACCCAATGGACAAGTAGCAGCAGGACAATGATAAAGTTATCTCCTGGCCATGGGGAAGCACCAAAACCCAATGGAGCCATTTTTTTTGTTTTATGAGTTATATAAAAAATTAAATAGTTCCGTGGTTCAGGCATAATTGCCCTCATGTAGGATGGACGGGTGGCCAGGCAGGCTTGTTTAGTTTCGTCACTCAGTGTAGCTAGTTGTCTATACTATCGACCAATAACCAGTTGACTTGATGATCATCGTGTTCATTTTTCTCCTTCACTTTCCTTCTGGTGGAAGCAAGGCATCACTGGTTCATTGTGCATGTATGCATCACTGGTGGAAGCAACCTACACAAAACATATATCACCAACAGGACGGAAAGCGTCTTATCAGACCACATATCATCTCATCTGATTGCAATCTACCTTCCAGTCTTTTGTATCCCCTCACCCTTTCCAGGAGAGACACAAGTAATTCTCCAGTGAAAAACAATCAAAGGTAGACACAAATAATAACGCATTAAAACCTGTGAACCAAGAGCAACGATACAGTAAACTAAGCTAACATCACACCCGCTGGAAAATTAAAAATGCACAGCCCATCGTGTTGGCCAGAGTTAATCATATAACAATATGCTTCTCTAAATTATAGGAATCTGAGCAAAGCCACGGCAAGTAAAAAAAATCATGCTACAAGACAGATCAGACAACCGCAGTACAAATCATCTACACCCTGATATCCCCATCCTTCCAGGAGACTAACTAATCTCCAGTGTAAAACAAGACAGCCATACAATGTTCATACTAAAACCTCTGGTTACATGAAAAAGTGTTCCAGTGAACCAAGAGGAACAACTATGATGTGAGTGAATTAATCTAGGATGACACCACTGGAGAACTAAAAATACATAGCCCATCGTGTCGGCTAAAGTCAACCGTGGGATAATAAG
>NC_041389.1:243450666-243451318 GCF_002162155.2 Triticum dicoccoides
GGCGGGGCAGCGGCGTCGGGAGAGGAGAGGGGAAGGGGATCTAGGGCGAGGGAGAGGGCGAGGGAGGGAGAGGGCGAGGGCGAGGGCGAGCAGTGGGTCAGGGCAGCGGCAGCGGCGGCGGTGGATCGAGAGGGAGAGGGAACTGGCGAGGGGGAGAGGGAAGGGGGGATCGGGCGAAGGGGGAGAGGGAAGGGGGGATCGGGCACCTCACCGTGGGCACAATACTAATAGCGCACCTCACCGTGGTGCGCCATTAGTGTATCCATACTAATGGCGCACCTCACCGTGGTGCGCCATTAGTATTTTTTTTATTTCAACTCAAGCCAACAGGTTATGTACCACCAGAACTGATCCACATCAAGTCCCCTCTACTAGCTCGACTGGTCAGCAGCCAGTTCTCACACCAGGAGGTCCTGGGTTTGACTCCCAGGCTCCACAAATTTTTTTTTAGCATTTAAAAAGCTATTTGATACTTATTTGTGTTTAAATATGTTCAAACTTGTTTAAATAATAACAGTAATATTTTTTGATAAGACAGTAGCATTTAAAAAGCTGTTTGATACTTATTTTTTTTTATAAGACGGTGCGCGGGGTGCGGGGGGTCGGCGGCGGCGGTTGAGTAGGGGAATCGAGGGTGCGGGGGGTCGGCGGC